>NW_020954619.1:4297777-4493422 GCF_900497805.2 Vombatus ursinus
CACACACACACACACACACACACACACACACACACACACACACACACCCTCCAATTGCATTCCTCCAGAAAAGTGCTAACATTTATTCTAAGGAGCTTTCTTTCCTTGATGGAAAATAGGGCACACAATTAAGGTAGAAAAGGAAAAAGAAACCAAAACACTATTTTTATGGGGCAGAGAGAGAATACTTGTGCTTAACATAAAACTTGTTGATTAAGCAAGTTCTACATGCCTATCACATTCCTGCTGTTATCAGTTGGTTTGGAAAAGAAAAGAAGTAGAGCTGACAGGATAGTCTTTAAACCAGGAGTGTGAAAAAAGTCAAATGGAGCTCAGGCATCTAAAAGTGAACTAGGGGGCCTTTGGTTTTCTTTCACTCCTGTAAGCCATCCCATCTATATCTACTGCCATTTAACAAGTCACCTTTAAGAAAGTTCAGAAAAGGATTAAGTTAATTGGTAAGAAAATTCACTCCCTCTATCTCTGGAGAACTGCCATTCATTTAGGTTTTATTAAGGAGATCATGGGGATCCTGCAAACCTTGAAAAGAAGACTTCACTTTGGAAATGATTAGGGAGAGATGGGGGCACCTCTCCTTTATACTGTTAGAAGCTGGAGTGGATAGAGCACTGGGTCTTGGATCAGGAAGTGTTCAGTCATTTCTTAGTCTGGGTGACCCCATTTTAGGGTTTTCTTGGCAAAGATACTGGAGTGGTTTGCCATTTCCTTCTCCAGTTCATTTTACAGATAAGGAAACTGAGGCAAACAGAGTTAAGTGACTTGCTGGGGGTCTAATAAGTGGCCGAGGTTGAATTTGAACTCAGGTCTTCCTGACTTCAGCCCTGGAACGCTATCCACTTCACCAAATAGCTGCCTCTGAGTCAGGAAGATACAAGTTCAAATAAAGCTTCAAACACCTACTAGCTATATTGGCCCTATGGTCATGTTGCTTAACCTCTCTCAGTCTGTTTCCCCATCTGTAAAATGGGGATAATAATAGCATCTATCTCCCAGGGCTGCTGTAAAGGTCAAATGATTTGTAAATTGTCTGGTACATAGTAGGCACTTAATAAATGCTTGTTTCCTTACCTTACCTCTTCCTGCCCCATTTTCACTTTTTTCCTTTAAATATTTTATTTTTTCCAATTACATATAAAAGCAATTTTTAATATTAATTTTTTTTAAAAAAATTAGTTCTAAATTCTCTCCCTCCCTCCCCCCCTTCCCCATGATTGAGAAGGCAAGCAATTTGATATAGGTTATACATGCACAGTCCTGCAAAACATATTTCCATACTGATCATGTTGTGAAAGAAAAAACAGACCAAAAAATTAAATTTTAAAAAATGCATCTGGGGGGCAGCTGGGTGGTGCAGTGGTTAGAATACCGGCATTCCTCCATAACATAACATAACAAGTATTCTCTCTCTGCCCCATAAAAATAGTGTTTTGGTTTCTTTTTCCTTTTCTACCGTAATTGTGTGCCCTATTTTCCATCAAGGAAAGAAAGCTCCTTAGAATAAATGTTAGCACTTTTCTGGAGGAATGTAGTGTCACAATCATATACCACTACTTGTTCAGCCATTCCCAGTTGATGGGCATTCCCTCAATTTTCAAATCTTTGCCACCACAAAAATATTTTTGTACACATAGGTCCTTTTCCCTTTTTTTTTTTTAAATTTCTGCTATCATTTGGTCAAAGAGTATGCAGTCTTATAGCTCTTTGGGCAGAATTCCAAATTGTTCTCCAAAATGGTTGGATCAATTTACAACTCCACTAATAGTGCTTTAAAGTCCCAATTTTCCTATATCCCCTCCAACATTTCACTTTCCTTTTCTGTCTTATTAGCCAATCTGATAGGTGTGAGAAGATACAAAACTTTTTTAAGGGATAGATTATAATCCAACTTGGCTAAGTCATAGAGCATGTAGAGGGTCAGTGTTTGGTAATAGGTTGGAAATAAGGTCAGGCAAAGGAGTCTGAACTTCATGTAGTAGGTAATTTTGTTGCTGTTCAGTCATTTCAGACCCATTTGGGTTTTTTGGTTTGTTTCTTGTTGTTTTGGGGGTTTTTTTGGCAAAGACACTAAAGTGGTTTGCCATTTCTTTCTCCAGCTCATTTTACAGATGAAGAAACTGAGACAAACAGGGTTAAGTGACTTGCCCAGGGTCACACAGCTAGTAAGTGTCTGAGGCCAGATTTGAATTTAGGAAGATGAATCTTCCTGACTCCAGGCCCAGCACTCTATCCACTCTGCCACCAGTTGCCCCATAGTAGATAACAGGAAACCACTGAGGGTCATATCATCAAATATATGTATGAAGAAGATTATTCAGGCCCCTAAGTTAAAAATGGATTGAAAAGGCATCAGTATAGGGATCTCTGCACTTTAATCAGTGGGCACCAATAAAAATAGCTCTATTCATACCATCTTACAACGCCAAAGTCTCAATGATTGCCCAGGAGTGTTTTTGAGGAGCTGCACTCATATTAAGTCACTTTTATATGCTGGCAGAAGCAATTTCTATTTTAGGTCTTTAAGAAGACTGAGTTTTAAAGATAACTGTGTCTATCCTGAACAGTATTTAACAGAGAACCAAAAGGATGTTACTGACCTTCAGCTGTTGTGTATAAACAAAACTATTCACCCATGTTCACTGATCACTGAAATCTACCAAACATGACTTTAATTATATTAATTTCATCTTCTTCCAATATTCAATCTACTAGTACTGAATAAAGGATTGATTTTGACTTGATTTGTCCTGTTTTAGAGGTGCAAATTAGCAGTGACACTTGTAGGGGAATCACTAAAAGCTAGGAGAGAACGAAAGCAAGTAAATTTTTTGAAAAAATTCTGTGTGAACACTATGACTAGAACCTGAAGCAGATACAGGGGTAAGAACCCTAGGCTGGATCCTTAAGAAGACTACAGTTTAGCAGGGATAATACACAATATGAGTGCATTCGAGAGCAATGGAACAATAGTAATGGACATGGCAGTTTTATATCTGCTATTTAACATTCATGTCACTCCGGATAGGTCATTTTCTCTGTGCTTCAGTTTCTTCATCTGTAGAAAGAGGGAGCTGGACTAGATTATCTCTTGTGTCCTTTCTAGCTTTGAATCCTCTGCCTTGCATGCAATAGGTTCTTGATAAACGTGAGCTGGATTAAACACAAAATCTGAGACAATAGTCACTGCCCTGGGAAATTGGAAGGAAGCTTTGTGGAAGGGGCAACATTTGTGTTGGGCTGTAGAGGACTGGTAGAAATTCCACAGATTCTCTGACAGGAAGCAGAGCAGGAAGTCCAGGCACAGGAAAACTGCCCCAGCAATGACATGCCGATAGATATCAACGCCAGGCAGCGTCACTTAGTCTGCCCAGGGCACCGAGTGTGTGGAGGGGAAGAGTCTGAAAAAATAATAATAGCTAACATTCATACAGAGCTTCGAAAGTTGACAGACAACTCATACTCAAGCACTATTTGCTTCATAAAAATTTGGATTTACACCAAAGTACGTTCAACCAGCCTATGACACGCCCTGCAATTGAAAGGCACTCTTAAAAGTCATTTCAAAAGGCTGATTTCTGACTGTTTGCACAAGTCAGTCAGTCAAGCACCCACTGTGAGTCAGACACTATGCCAAGACTGAAGATGTAAAGACAGAAGCAAAACAGTGACCCTCAAACAGCTTACAGTCAAATGGGAGGGACTTTTTTGTTTCCAAGTATAGAAATATAAGAGTATCAAAGTTTAATTCTCAAGAGAAATCTGGTCATTCTATAATGGGAGCACTTATCTTTGTACTCTCCTAGAACAATCCTTGTCAGCTATATTATTAGACTCTCCAGAAGGTCAAGGACAGTTGGTGAATCATTCTAATTTCCAATATTTGGCCCAATAACATGCATTTACTAAGCTCCTCCTGTGTGTCAAGGACTGTGAACTCCTTGAGAGCAGGGACTATCTTCTGCCTTTCACAGCGCCGGACACATAGCAGATGTTTAATATATACGTATTGACTACTGATTGCCTTTACTACTAGGTGATGGGGCTGCAAGTATAATCAAAACCCTCCCCTCTCACAAAGTGATGGGTGCCAAAAACAGCTGTTAGAGAGGTAACCCAGTATGGGAAAAGAGCAATGGTTTTAAAATTGGAGGGTCCACAGTTCTGCCACTTATCATGGACAAGTTATTTAATCTCTACTGGTCTCAGTTTCTTGTAAAAGTCAAGTGGTTGGACTAGATGGTCTTCTAAGGGCCCTTCTAGCTCTAAATCTGTCACTATTTTCTCCAGCAGTATTTCCTACTCTCTGTTTGGTGTCTGCTCTTCTTTTTGGTTTGTATACTTCTTTATTCTGCACTTACTTATTTTGGTAAGATTGGTCCAGATGCCAGGTATGAAAGAAAGAAAGAGAAAGAAAGAGAGAAAGTGAGAGAGACAGACAGACAGAGACAGAGAAAGAGAGAGAAAGGAAGGAAAAAGAAAGAGAAAGAAAGCATGCAAATGGATGAACTAGTGTTGACTAGGTGCTAGGCACTGTGTTATGCTCTAGAGACACAAATACAAAACAGTGACAGTCTCTGTCCTCACGGAGTTTACATTTTAATAGGGGATACAATGTATATTGGGGGTGGCAGTGGCCAGGAAAGGACCATGTCACAGGGATGGTGAGCAGAGCAACGTGTTCTTTCCAGAAGCAATAGTAGGACTGGTTTGGTACTTGTTTCAAGAACAAGCAGTGGAGGGGGGTGTGGTGGAGATGCTTACAGTGAAACAGCACAATGATAGTGAATCACTGGGGCTAGCTAGATATATAGGGAGCACCCACCAATCAGTAGGTCCCCTTGGGTGAGAGCTGGAGGTCTGGCTGGAGAGTACAGGCGACAGAAGCAGGACGGCTCAGCAGGAAAATAATAGTTAGGGGTTTGGGGCTGACTAGGGTAGTGAGTTTTCACCAATCAGCATGGCCAAGATAACCAGTTTTTCTTCTAAGGCTTATGTGTCATGTCCCTTTACTAGACAATAAGTTCAAAGATGGCATGGATTCTTCTTTACCCCTTTCCCCCCAATCTCCCTGAGCATAGTCCTCTGTCTGCAGTAGGGTAGGTGCAAACAGATGTTTGTTGAATTGAAGCCCAAAGGACCTGTCTCATGAACAAATCAGATCATGTTCATCTGTTTCAGTTCTAACTGGAAGGCTCTATGTCAGTAATGCTGGCTCCTACCTGATTGTTTCTTCTCAGCATCCTTTATTGGATCTTCCTAGAGGTCGCAGACACTAATCATGGATCTCTCCCAAAGACTTGTTCTTGGAACTCTTCTATTCTCCCTCTATACTATCACTTGGTGATGTCCTCAGCTCTCATGGGGTTCAATTTATCTTTCACTAACTGCTTATTGGGCATCTAGAACCATCTCAAACACAATATATCCCAAACAGACAGTCAATAAATATTTATTAAGTGCCTACCATGTGCCAGACATGGAACTAAACATTGAGATATAAATATAAAATACATTCCCTTCCTTCAAGGAATTTACAATCTAATAGTAGAAGACAACACACAAACGAAAACTGGAAGGGGGGATGGAGATAAAGGGAATAAAGGTACCCCAGGAGGAGGCATGGTGGAGAAGTTGGAGAAATCCCAAAGTAGTGTAGCCAGATAAGAAATGAGATGTTTTGAGCTGAGCTGCCTCCTTAAATGGAGGGTTTGGAGGTCATGCCCCACCATCCAATCAGAGGGTCTTGGAGTAGTGATGAGGTAGAGGGCCAATGGCTAATAATAATAATGATAATGATAGCTAGCATTTATAGAGTGCTTACTTTATGCCAGACACTTTACATAAAGTGCTTTATGCTAAGCACTTTACAAATCCTCATGACAGCTTTGCAAAGTGGGTGCTATTATTATCCTCATTTTACAGATGATTAAACTGAGGCAAAGTGACTTACCCTGGGTTGCACATGTAGTAAGTGTCTGAAGCTGATCTGAACCTAGGTTTTCCTGATTCTAGACTCAGTGTCCTATCCACTGTTCTACCGAGCTGCTAATGGGATTTTGCAGAATGATGAAATTTTAGGAATAATGAGTACAACTAGGTGAAAAATGAGGAGGACTCACTTTCTTTTCCCCTACACCCTGTTCCTCTTCAAAACTATGCTATTACCATCAAAGGTCAGTTAGGCACTCAATAAGCATTTATTAAGTTCCTACTGTGTGCCAGACATTGTGCTAAGTGCTGAATACACAAATATGAAAAAGAGACAGACCCTGCCCTGAAAGAGATTACAATCTAATGGGGGAAGACAATACCCAAAAGGAAGCAGGAGAGATGATGGGGTGGGGTAGAAGGTACTGGGCCTGGGGACATGATGGAGAAGCCTAAGGAATTCAGCCAGATGATGCTTTCATTCTCCCAGTCATGCAGGCTTATGATCTTAGTATCATCCTCAGTTCCTCCTCCTTTTCTTTCCACTAGGCAGGCTCAGGTTCTGGTCCCTCTTCATCACTTACTTACTCTACTTTAGCACAGTATCTACACCACATAGTAGACACTTAATAAATGATTACTGCATGAACTAAATGAATGTATTATATAAAGAGCCTTAACTTCTCTGGGCAGTTAAGCAATCTGCTCATAATCAAAGAAGCCAGCTTTGACTGGGATCCAATTCTAAAGCCCCCAGGCCAGAACACATTCCACCCTGTCTTCTTCATTACTGAATTATTGAACTGCCCTTCCCCAACCTCCCACCTTTTGTCTCATCTGTAAAAGGGTGAAAATGGCAACAACAGAACTTTCCTGCTTTTGGGGAACCAGACAGATCACATAATCTTTAGAGGTCCTTTCTAGTCCTGAGATCTGTGACTTAATTATTTTTCTGTAGATATAATCTCAGGCACCTAGGTGGTGCAGTGGATAGAGTGTTGGGCCTTGGAGTTGGGAAGACTCACCTTCCTGAGTTCAAATCTGGCCTCAGACTCTTCCTAGCTGTGTGACCCTGGACAAGTCACTTAATCTCATTTGCCTCAGTTTGCTCATCTGTAAAATGAGCTGTAGAAGGAAATGGCAAACCACTCCAGTATCTTTTGCCAAGAAAAACCCCAAATGGGGTCATGAAGACTTGGACACAACTGTAAATAACTGAACAACAACAACACATGCATAATCTCTTCCTTTTTGCCTGACATAGCTACTAAGAAAGCCCAATGACTTCACATATACTGAAGGACTAATAATTTTCATTTACAGAATGCGCTACAGATTGTATAGGGTGCATCCTTCAGTTCTGTGTCAGGAGGTTGTACAAGTGCTATTATACCCACTTGTTGCTGTTGTTCAATCATTCAGTCATGTGACCCCATGAATATTTTCTTTGAAAAGATATTAAAATGGTTTGCTATTTCCTTCTCTGTTTTACAGACAAGGAATGGAGGCAAATAGGGGTTAAGTGACTTGCCCAGGGTCACACAGCTACTAAGTGTTTTAGGCTGGATTTGAACTCAGATCTTCCTGGTTCTAAGCCCAGAACTCCATCCACTGTACCACCTAGCTACCCATTTTACAGATGTGGAAACTAAGGCTCAGAGAAGTTCAGAAATGATGTGCTGAAGATCTCACAGTAAATGGCAGAGATAGGACTTCGACATAGGTCTCTGACTCCAATTTCAGGGTTCTTACCTTCAAAGAGATAGGGATGTGACCCTAGTAAAACAGTAAATGCAGTTCCAGGATCATTGTGATTTTATTGTTGAATCATCTGAGGAGGTTAAGTGAGGACTTGAGAGGAAGGGAGGGAGGATCAGAGAAGGAAAGGCCGAAACTGATGGGCAATTTCAACATAAGAACAAAATTCTGAAATGAAACTTAAAAAACAAAAGTTTTCCGTAAATTGGGCATTATAATATTTCTATGGATATCAACATTTGGTTTGAGGAAGGAAGAAAACAAAGGGTAAAGAAAAGGGGTTTGGGGATGAAAAAATGTAAAGCTCAGTCATTTTCATAGTCTTGTGAAAACGATTAATGACTCTGAGATGAATCACTGTGGCTAAAATAGCTGAATCCCTTGAAACTTTCTAAAATGCAAAATAAATGTTCCTCATTCAGAAACGCTACCCTGGCTTAGAACTTCTCTGAAGTGCCCTTGGTTTGTTAGTTAGTACTCATCTAATTATTCTCTCTAAAATTATCTGAACTAATAATTTGTTGTTCAGCCATATTCGTGGTCTCCAAGACAAGGAAACAAAGTCAGGGCTGGGAAATGGCTAAACAAATTGTGGCACATGAAAGCAATGGAACATTGCTGCAATGCATAGTAATAATTTAGAGATACAGGAAAAGACCTATACGGACTGGTACAGAAACAATATACACAATGTTTATGACAATGTAACTGAAAATAACCGCAAGAAGTGAAACTAAATGACCAATAAACTTGGCCCAGGAAGAATTGAGAAATCATACTTCTTTTCCTTTACTAAACAGTCTGGGAACTATGGGTGTGGGATGCTGCCTACTCTGCCACACTCAGGTGATAGTGTTCTTTGTTTTGCTGAACTATTTCCCCAGTACACTTTCCTTTCAATAGTGAATGGCTCTCTAGATAGAGGATATGGGATATATTTAGAAATGAAACTGATAAAAAAATTCCAACGTATTAATAATTTTTTTTTAAATTCTTAGAACCTCATCTCTCACATCCATCTGTCACTATCTCTCCAAATAGTTCACTGCCTACTTGGACTAGGGCAATAATCTTATTGGTCTTATCTTTTTTTAATTAATTAATTTATTTTTAGTTTTCAATTAATTTATTTTTAGCTTATTTTACTTCCATAAGCTTTTGAGTTTTAAGTTTTCTCTTTCTCCCTCCCCAAGACAGCATGCAATCTGATATAGGTTCTACATATACATTCCTATTAAACATATTTTCACATTAGTAATGTTGTAAAGAAGAATTAGAACCAATAGGAGGAACCATAAGAAAGAAGAAACAAAACAAAACAAAAGAAAAAAAAGAGCAAATAGTATGCTCTGACCTGCATTCAAACTCTATAGTTCTTTCTCTGGATATGGATAGCATTTTCCACCATGAGACTTTTGGAGATATCTCAGATCCTTGCACTGCTGAGAAGAGCTAAGTCTATCAAAGTTAGTCATTGCACAATGTAGCTGTGTAGCAGAGTGGTTCTGCTCACTTCACTCAGCATCAGTCTACACAAGTCTTCCAGGTTTTTCTGAAATCTGCTTGCTCATCATTTCTTATAGCACAATAGTATTTCATTACATTCATATACCATAACTTGTTCAGCCATCCCCCAATTGATGGGCATTCCCTCAATTTCCAATTCTTTGTCACTACTTGCTATAAATATTTTTGTACATGTGGGTCCTTTCCCCATTTGTACCTAGAAATGCTATTGCTGGATCAAAGATTATGCACATTTTCATAGTCCTTTGGGCATAGTTCCAAATTGCTCTCCAAAATGGTTGGATCAGTTCACAACTTCACCAACAATGCCTTAGTGTTCCAATTTTCCCACATCTTCTCCAACATTTATCATTTTCCTGTTTTGTCATGTTGGCCAATCTGATAAGTGTGATGTGGTACTTCAGAGTTGTTTCGATTTGCATTTCTCTAATCAATAGTGATTTAGAGCATTTTTTCATATGACTATAGATATCTTTAATGGCCTCATCTGAAAACTGCCTGTTCATATCCTTTGTTGGTCTCCCTATCTTAAGTTCCTCCCCTTTTACTCCACCCCACACACAGCTGCCAAAGTGATATTCCTAAATCATAGGTCTGAACATGTTGTTCCCTAATTCCTCTAGGATCAAATATAAAATCCTATTTGGCATTCAGTAACAATAACAATAATAGTGATATTATTGTTATCCTGTCACCCCACCCCCAATTTGGGTGTTATCTTCTCTCATTAGGTTGTAAACTCCTTGAGAGCATAGACTGTCCTTCTTTTTCATATGTGTGTGTGTGTGTATGTGTATATATGTATATACATATACATGCATATATACACACATATTCATATATATACATACATACAAATAGTATTTGGAATAGAATTATATATATGCACACACATACATGTGTATGCATATAAAATACACACATACATAAATATATACATAACACATACATACATACATACATACATACTAAATGCTTAGCACAGTGCCTGGCACATAGCTAGTATTTATATAGTGCTTCATAAATATTATCTGTTTATCCTCTCCAAAATTCTTAGAGGCAGGTACTATTATTATCTTCATTCTACCAATGAGGAAACTGAGGATGCGAGGAGTTAAACGACTTGCCCAGGGTAAAAGGCTAGTAAGTGTCTGAGGCTGGTGTTGAACTCAGCTTTCTCTGAATACAGGATCAGCACTCTCTCTCTCTCTCTTTACTGAGCTGTTTGGCTCCAAATGACCATTTCAGGCTTATTACATGTTATTCCCATTCATGCGCTGGACTGGGAGTCATCCTTGATCTAATCTGAGTTCTTTCGATAATGAGATGTATGCCTTGGGCAGTTAGTTCACTTGACCTCATCTATAAAATGAGGAGGGTGGACACTAAATGTTCTCTCGGGAAGGGAATAAACATTTACAATGACACCTAGTAGGTCTCAGGCACTGAGCTAAGTGGTGTACAAATATTATCTCATTTGATCCTCACAGCAACCCTGGGAGGTGGTTGCTGTTCTTATCCTCATTTTATAGTTGAGAAAACTGAGGCAAACAGAGATTAAACAACTTGACACAGATAGAAAGAGCCTGATGATAGATTTGAACTCAGGTCTTCCTGACTTCAGGCCCAGCACTCTATCCCCTGTGCCAATGAGCTCTAAAGCCTCCTCCACCTCTTTGTTTCTCTAGGTATCTGAACTTGATTGTGCATCAGGGACCCAGGCTCTTCTTTCATTAGGAAAACTCCATTCATCTCTCTTAGAAGAATGACCCTAAAATGTATTTTTGGAAAATCACAGAATTTAAGAAGATAAGATTCTAGCTGAAGATTATCTAATCCAATGCTTTCATATATTTGTTGATGTGGACACAGAGATGCAAAGAGACTAGATTCATGTAACACACAACTAATTCATGGCAGAGCTGAAATTTGAACCCACTTCTCTTGAGACAACAATATTTATCACACATTTTCCAGTGACATTTAAATTAGAAAATACTGTCATAAAGATATACAACATGCACCTTGAACTAGACACCTCCTAGAAAAAAGATCAATCTAATAGTGGTGATATATGTTTTCATCTCATAGCATTCCAAAATCTGATGATGGGCAGTAGGGGAGGAGAGAGAAAGGGAAGGAGCTGATCCTTTGGAGCAGCAGAACTGAACTGGATTTCAAAGTTATTTCATTCCAAGTAAGTGGGACATTCATTCAAATGGAATTCTACAAATATTCATTAAATATTACTATGTACTAGGTACTAGGGATAAAATGACAAAAGTGAAACAGTCTATCCTTTCAAAGAATTTTAATTCGACAAGGAGTATGCCACACACAGAGACTAGTAAACATAAAGTCATTCAGTCAATAAACTTTTATTAAGTGCCTATTATGGACCAGGTTTTGTGCCAAGCCCCGGGGATACAAATATAGCATGGTGAAGTCCAAAGACAAGCAGGTGGGTGGGAAATGAAGAGATGACTTGCCTGGGCACCCTCATTAAGTAGAGACTTCGGGAGGATCTCTTTGATTGCCTTACAATTAAAGAGGCAGAGGAGATTGACAAAATGTGAATACCAATCTTACTGAATGATGAGGTTTTGGCAACATGGTAGGGAAGTCCAAAGGAAGTCAGTCAGGTGGGAAGTGAAAAGCATAAACAGCATACTGCACAATGTTCAACACACAGAAACGGAGGATGGAGCAATGGCCTGGAGTTGGGAAGAACTGAGTTCAAATCTGGCCTCAGACTAGCTGTGTGACCCTAGGCAAACTACTTAACACTGTTTGCCTCAGTTTCCTCATCTGTAAAATGAGCTGGAGAAGGAAATGGCAAACCACTCCAATATCTCTTCCAAGAAAACTGAACAAGAACAACAATAAAAGTGCTTAATAATTGCCTACTGGATTGAATTGAATGAGGGGATCAGGGCTTCCTGAGGCAGCATGTGAGCTGAGCCTTGAAGGAAGTGAGAGATTCTCAAAGGCTGGGGGTAAGGATGGAGTTCCTCTGAGACTGTGCAATGGCACAGTTTTGAGTTTGGGGCAAGTAGGCCAGTTTGGCTGTGACTCAGGGAATAATGTGAAGTAAGTCTGGTGGATTTTAATTTGATCCTAGAGGCAACAGGGAGCCACCAAAGGTTCTTAAATAGGAGAATGTCATCATCAAAATGGTGCTTTAGAAAATATATTCCAGATACAGATTCTTTTTAATAAAATGTTTTTGTATGTTAACTGAATAAAAGATGGGATTCCTAGTGGGTATCCCATGCCTTTACTTTCTGATCTCCATTCTCTATTCCATACTTTGATAGGCCAATACGGTTTCATCAGGTATTCAGAATCTTAGAATCAGAACTTGGCAGATAGTGCAGCTACATGGCCCTGTGGATAGAGCACTGGGCCTGGAGTCAGGAATACCCGAGTTCAAACCCAGCCTCAGACACTTACTAGTTGTGTGGTCTTCGGGAAGTCACTTAACTGCTATTTGCCCCAGTTTCCTCAACTGTTGAATGGGAATAATAATGGCACCTACCTCCCAGGGTTGTTGTGAGTTAAGCATACAGTAGTTCAGTCATTTTCAGTCATGTCCGACTCTTTGTGACCCCATTTGGGGTTTTCTTGGCAAAGATCTGGAGTGGTTTGCCATTTCCTTCTCCAGCTCATTTTACAGATGAAGATACTGAGGCAAACAGGGTTAAGTAACTTGCCCAGGGTTACACAGCTAGTAAGTATCTGAGGCCAGATTTGAACTCAAGAAGAGAAGTCTTTCTGACTCCAGGCTTAGCAATCTATCCACTGCTGCCCCAAGCACACTGTAGGTACCATATAAATGTTAGCTATTATTGTTTTTGTTAACTTGAATGTTGGAAAAGACCTCTGTGGATATCTAGTCCCACCCATACACAAAAGAAATACCAACTATAGCATATTCAAAAAGTGACTGTCCACCTGAAGAACTCTACTTCCAGGAGATTGGTCATTCAACTTTTTTTTTTTATTCCCTCCACTGGTAAAGTTTGCTACCCCTCCACAAGTTTGCCTCCTGTGTGAATATGTCCATGTGTTTCAATAAATCTACCTCTGGGAATCCACCCAGTGGTAGAGGCTTTCTGGAGGGAATTATTAACTTCTTGGAGGTATGAATATGCCACTTAACCTGTCCCTCTGTTGTCTCTCATGCATTCTCCCTACATAGCCAATATGTCTATCTCCTTTTCAAGTCATATATGTTCTCTATAATCTCTTCTACACTATCAGTCCTAGATGTATGGAGTCCCTTTCCTCTTCCCCTTTCAATTGATAGTGGTTCAGATGAGGGACCTGATAGATTATCCCATTTTCAAAGGTATGCAGGTGATGGAAAAGAACAATGCTACATGTAAAGGATGCCAATGAGGATTCTCTTCTAACCTGCCAAGGAAAATCACAAAGGGAGATGAAAGTGTTCAGAAAGGCAGCTCCAAATATCACAGTGTAAAAGCCAAGCCATCATATGCTTCGAGAGTACCAAAGGCTACAACTTCATCCCAGCTCCGACATCCTATGACAGTGATTCTGCTAATCTAGGTTTCTTCTTTGACGTCATATTAGCACCTTTTAGAAGTGTGGCATTTCTGATAATACAGTAAAACACCTACACACATAAACTCATTGCCAGTAACCAATTCCTGATTCATCTTGGTAATTTTAAAGCTCTGTAATTTCGCAATTTTTCACTATTGGGAAACTCTGGTGACATCTGAGACTCTTCTGATAAACTGCAAGTACTTTTATTTAAAGCAGGGATTCTTAACTTTCGCCACATTAACTTTTTTAAGTTAATAAGCATTTATTAAGTGTCTACTATGTATCAGCCATTGTATAAAACACTGGGATACAGAGAAAGCCAAAAGACACAGTCCATGCCCTCAAGGAGCTTACAGTCTAATGAGGGAGACACACACAAACAACTATGTACGAGCAACATACAGAATCAATTGAAGATAATCTCTGAGGGAAGGCACCAGCAGGGGGAAGGACGCTCTGGAAGGAGGCATAATTTTAGCTGAGTCCTAAGGAAACCACACAAGCCATGAGGGAGATGTGAAGAGAAAGAATTATTCTAGGCATAGGGGACAGTCAGTCAGTCAACATTTCTGGTATCATGCCAAGCTCTGGAGATATAAAAAGAGGCAAAAGATAATCTCTGAACTTAAAGAGCTCACAGTCTAATGAGGAAGACAATAAGCAAAAGAAAACAAAACAAAACAAAACACCAAGCTATATACAGGATAAATAGGAAATAATTAAAAGAGGGAAGGCAACAGAATTAAGAGGGATTGGGAAAGGTTTCCTATAGAAGATGGGATTTTAGTTGAGACTTAATGAGGTGGGAAAGTTTTCCAGGCATGGGGAGGCTGTATCAGAGAAAATGTCTAGAACCGAGAGATGGAGTGTCTTGTTCTTGGAACAGCCAGGAGGCCAGTATCACTGGATCAAATGTATGTGGAATTAGGTATAAGAACTGGAAAGGTAGAAAGGAATCAGGTTATGAAGGGCCTTAAAAACCAAAAAGATTTTACATTTGACACTGGAGGTAATATGAAGTTACTGCAGTTTATTGAATGTGGAGGGAGTGATATACATAAATCTGCAATCCAGAACTCGTGACTGCAGGACGGGCTGGAGTGGGGAGAGACTGGGGGAGGGAGACCAATCAGCAGGCAATCAGCAAGTGTCCAGTATGAGGTGATGATGGCCTGTACCAAGGCGATGACAGCATCCAAAGGTAGAAAGGGCCTCCAGGAGAGATATTTCAAAGGCAGACTCCATGGCTTGGCAACAGATTGGATATGGGGTGTGAGAATGAGGAACTACGGATGACACCCAGGGCGGGGGTGAGCCTCGGGTGTAATGGTAGTGCCCTCAAGAGTAATAGGGAAGATAGGAAGAGAGAAGGGCTTTGGGGAAGATATAACGAGTTCAGGTTTGGAAATGTTTAGTTTAAGATGTGTATGGGATACTGAGTCACAGATGTCCAAGTGGCAGTTGGAGATGAGAGACTGAAGGTCAGCAGAGAGGTTAGAGCTGGAGAAGTAGATAATTGTATTTTAATATGATTGGTTTCCTACAATCCTATGTATTTTATGCATTTAAAAATATTATTCTGAAAAGGCTTCACCAGACTTCCAAAGAGTACCACAAAATAGACTAAGGACCTCTGACATTTCGTCTATGGCTAAGGGATGTCAACTGCACTCTTCTCTCCTAAAAGAATTATGTATCTTTTCCAAGTGTCAAATTTGGCTTAAAAGGCATAGCTTTCCCACTGCCCAGGAAGAGGAAAGATTGCGTTCAGCTACAGAGAGACTAGATCAGGGTTGCCTTGTTTCCTGCTGTCTTGGAGAAATGATACTGGAGTAACAAGGAAACCAATCAATCAATAAAACTGAATTAAGGGCCTACTATGTGCCAGGCACTATGCTAATTTCTGGGAATACAAAAAGAGGCAAAAGACAGTCCCTGCCCTCATGGAGCTTACAATCTAATGGGGTAGACAACATGTAAACAAGTAAATGAAACAAGCTATGCACAGGATAAATAGGAAGTAATTAACAGAGGGAAGACACTAGAATTAAGATAGGTTGGAGAAGGCGTGCAGTAAAAGATGGGGTTTTTAGTTGAAAGATAGGGAAGTCAATAGGTGCTATAGAGAAGGGAGAAGGTTCCAGGCATGAGGGATAGCCAGAGAAAATACAGAGAGCTGAGATGGAGTAGGCTAGGAGGCCAGTGTCACTGGATTGAAGAACATGGGGCTATGAATAAAGTGTAGGAAGACTGGAAAGGTAGGAGGGGGCTAGGTTATGAGGTACTTTGAAGGCCAAACAGATCAGGAAACAGAGTCAGGGTGGCTATGAAAGATAATCACCCAGCCAGTCATCCATCAATTTGTGGTGAAGCACAAGGGGAAAAAGTCCAAGGACAATAACAGAGCCCAGTTTACCTCGTATTATAGACTATGTATTAGATATCATTCTTATTCTCTCTTCTTAATTATAAAACCTTGAGGCCTTCCTCCTCTTCAGATCCCTAAGACACTCCTGGTTGGTGTTCAGCAAGTCCTAGTTGAACTAAACCCAAATATGTAGCCCTGATTTTCATTACAATCACCTTTTACTTCTTTATCTCTCCCCTCCCCCATCAGTCGTTATCTGACTCTTTGTGATGCCATTTGGGGTTTTCTAGGCAGAGGTAATGGAGTAGTTTGCCATTTTCTTCTCCAGCTCATTTTACAGATGAAGAACTGAGGCAAACAGGATTAAGCGGCTTGCCCAGGGTCACACAGCAAGTCCAAGGTCAGATTTTAACTTTCAAAGATGAGTCTTCCCTACTCTAGGCCCAGCCATTTATTAACTGTGCCACCTAGCTGGTTAACTGCCATCTCTGTAACTTTCTGGACTAAAGTGTCCCTCCATAACCACCACACCTCTATGTGTGTAGTTTCCATTAGAATGAAGTTCTTTGACTGTGGGGACTACTTTTTGCTTATGGGCTCTATATCTATCTCCTGTATTTAACACAGTCTTGGCACACAGAAAGCACTTAATAAATGATGATTCATTTACTGCATTCCCAGTAAAACCTCAGAATAAAGATATCCTGATTAATTTTTTAAAAGCTGTTACATGAATGAGCCTCTTTTTTTTTCTTTGTTTCAAATGAGGTGGATTGATTAAGTTTATTTTCTCAAAAATCGACAAATTCTTGTTAATGGGAGATTCAGACTATTTGGGTTCCAGTTAACCCACAAAAGACTGACTGACAGACCACCAAGATAGCCCTTCAGGATGACCACTGGTGCACAACACCACACTACAAGCTACTGCACTGAAATACTGACACACATCTCAGTCTTTTGTGGGGATCGACTTTCCTTGATGCCCACCCTCCCTTTCCTCATCGGCATCAGTTCTTCCTGGAGCCTTGAATCTTTTCTGATTTCTTGGCTTTTTCTTCCTGTTTTGACAAACTGTGTGCAAGGACTTTCAAAGAGCCCCCTGTTTAAGGCCTGACCAAGAGCCAAGACTAATGGTTTAACGGGAAGTTTCTGTTGATCAGGGCCTGGGGTAATTGCCCTAGTTTTTATCCCTGGACAGACTTTGACTACATTATAGTCCACAGGTGGAAGGGGAGCAGCTGAAAAGCTGCCTTCACTGCATTCAATCAATGAACATTTATCAAGTACCTACTATGTGCCAGCTAAATTCACAACTAAGCATGAAGAAATATTCAGAAACTATAGCAGCAGTTCTCAATTTAGTGGTTTATTATTACACAAAGAAAAATGAGGCTTAGGATTAATGTTTATATCCATAGAAAAGAATAAAAAAAAAAGAACATCAAAAACCCCTACCTTCTAGGTAGTTTTTAATAGTACCTGGCACAAAGTAGCCATTAATAAACGCTTATTGAGTATTAGCCTCAGAAATGGAAGAGTAAATGTAGAAACCATTTATTGCCCATTCTTTTTGATAATAGCCTCCGAAGCTCAACAGAGGCATCATCTATTGATTTAAGCATTTGCTGGAAGTTCGTCAGAACATGGGATCACAGAATGAAAGACTCTCAGAGGTAGAAAAGACCGTCAAGTCTGTCTAGTTTATTACACGTATATTCCCTACAAACTATCCAGCAGTGGTCATCCAGTCATTGATGAAAGAACTCCAGGTAAGGATGACCCTTGGCCAGCTGAGGCAATCCATTTGACTTTTGGATAGATCTAATTGTTAGGAAGTTTGTTAATATCAAGCCTAAATTCACTTCTCTGCAACGTCCATTGTTGTTTAGTCATTTTCAGTTGTGTCCAGCTCTTCATGATCCCATTTGGGGTTTTCTTGGCAAAGATACTGGAATGGTTTGCCATTTCCTTCTCTGGCTCATTTTACAGATGAGGATATTAAGGCAAAGAGCATTAAGTGACTTGCCCAGGCTCACACAGCTAGCAAATGTCTAAGGCTGGATTTGAACTCAGGTCCTTGACTCCAGGGCTGGTGTTCTATCTACTGTATCACTTAGCTGCTTTCTCTGCCATCTGGGGCCACAAAAGAACATTTGAATTTAAGAGTAACTGGATCTGAATTTGAATCCTTACTCACTGTCCTTGGCTAAGTCCCTTAACATCTCTGAGACTATTTATTCATTTGTAATATGAAAAAGTTGGACTGGATGACCACTAAGGAGATACATATGTTTGTGTGTGTGTGTGTGTATGTATGTATGTATGTATATAGATAGATATATATAGATATAGATAGTATATAGATAGATATATAGATATAGATATAGATATATTTTTAAAATTTAGTTTATAAATATAAATTTGTTTATATATAATTGTTTGCTTGTTGTAACTCCCATTAGAAAGTGAGCACTCAGAGGACAGGGACCACTTTTTTTTTTTTTTTTTTGCCTTTCAGTATAGTGTCTGGCTCATAAGAAGCCTTTAATAAATACCTGTTTACTTTACTAATCCCTCTTAAAATACCTGAAGATAACTATTATGTCCCCCATTCTCCAGCCCACACTTCACATCTTCTACTGGCTATTCATTGAACTGATTCTGAATCCACATCATTTCATCTTGTTTACAAGACACCATGAGAAACTTGTGTTAAATGCTTCTCTGAAGTCTCTACCTATGTCACTGACTGACTGACCAATCTAGTAACCCTGTTAGCAGAAGGAAATGAGTTAGTCTGATGTGACTTATTTTTGATGAATCTGAGCTAGCTCCTAGTAATCACCACTTCCTTTTCTGAACACTTACTTTACTCTTTAATAAGAGACTACAGAAATCCTCTAGGTATCAGTTAAGCTCAGTGGCCTACAGCCTACATATGCTACTCTCTTCCAGTTTCAGAAATTGGGAAATTTGCCATTCTTTAGTCCTAAACACCTTTCGTGAATTCTAAAATTCCTCTGCGACTCTGCTTACAAATTTCCAGACTTTGCCATCTTGCTTCAACTGCAGTCTCAACCCTGGAACTTACCTTAGCACATGGGGCCTCCACACCCTGGAATACCCATCATTCCCAATGGTGGTCTTCCCACCCCAGAACCCTATTCAATTGATCCCATTCCACTCTGTCTCCTCCAAAAGATTACCGCTCTGCCATACCCCCTCTGTCACTTATTTTCAATCTCTACCTCTCTACTGGCTCCTTCCCTACTGCCTCCAAACGTGCCCACATCTCCCCCATCTTTAAAAAACCCTCACTTAATCCTTTCATCCCCCATAATTATCCTCCTAGATCTCTTCTGCTTTTTGTGGCTAACCTCCTTGAAAAGGCTTTCTATAACAGGGTGCCTGCAATTTTTCCTTTCACACTCTCTTCTTTGCCCCTTACAATCTGACCTCATCATTCCACTGAAACAGCTCTCTCCAGTTCCAATGCTAAAATCCAGTGCCCTTTTCTCAATCCTCCTTTTGCCTTGGCCTCTCTGCAGGCTTGGACACTATTGATCACCCCTTCCTCCTTGATATTCTCTTCTTTCTAGGTTTTCAGGATACCAGTCTCTTCTGGTTCTCCTACCTATATGACTGCTCCTTCTCTGTCTTCTTTGCTGGATCATTGAGATTATACCTTCTAATGTACGTGTCCCATAAAGTTCTTTCCTTGGTCCTCTTTTCTTCTTCTACATTACTTCATTTGGTGACTTTATCACTATCCTTTTGATTCTCTTTTTTTTTTTTGAGGCAATTGGGGTTAAGTGATTTGCCCAGGGTCACATAGCTAGTAAGTGCCTGAAGTAGATTTGAGCTCAGGTCCTCCTGACTCTAGGGCCAATCCTCTATCCACTACACCACCTACCTGCCCCATGATTCTCAAATCTACCTATTCTAACCTAATCTCTCTGTGGACTTCAATCTTTCATCTCCAATTGCTTTTCAGACATCTCAAACTGGATGTCCATTAAACATCTTAAATTCAGTATGTCCAAAACAGAACTCATTATCTTTCCCCTAAAACCTCCCCACTCCCTACCTTCTCTATAAAAGGCAACACCATTCTCCCAGTCTCTCAGGTTTACAGCTTAGGTTTCATTGTAGACTCACCATTATTCTCTCACCTCCCATATTCAATCTGTTGCCAAGGCCTGTTGATTGCACCTTTGTAATATCTCCCAGATATGGCCCCCTCTTTACCATGACATTGTTACTACTCTGGTGTAGGCCCTCAACCCCTCATGCCTGGACTACTGCAATAACCTCCTGGTGAGTCTGCCTGCTCCAAGTTTCCTCGCCCCCCACTCCAATTCATCCTCCATTCAGCCACCAAAATGATTTTCCTAAAGTTCAGGCGCCATGTCACTTCCCTTCTCAATAAACTCCAGTGGCTCCCTATCACCTCCAGGATCAAACACAAAATCCTGTTTGGTGTTCAAAGCCCTTTCATAACTCTCCTACCTTTCCAGTCTTCTATTACTTTATTCCCTGCCATTTTCTCTGGCACCTTCTCCCCATGTCTGGACTGCTCTCCCTTATCTCTGCCTCCCAGTTTCCCTGGCCTCATTTAAGTCCCATCTTCTACAGGAAGCCTTTCCTGACCTCTCTTGCTTCTAGTGCCTTCCCTCTTTCATTTATTTCCTATTTATTCTGTATGTAGTTTATGTATTTGTTTGCTTATTGTCTGCCCATTAGACTGTGAGATACTTGAGGGCGGGGACTGTCTTTTGTCTCTTTTTCCCCAGAGCTTAGTAGGGTGCCTGGCACGTAGCAGGCACTTAATAAATGTTTACTGACCAACTGACAATAACTCTTTGCCACACTAACTCCTTCAATCAATCAATATTAAGCATTCATTAAAGACCTTCTCTTATGCCCGAGTTCCTCCTGAAACTTCCACTTTGGAGAGGAGTCCAGGATAGTCAGTCCTTTTGCTCTTAACTTTCTGGATTTCACTGACACCATTCCCCAACACAGGTACCTTTCCTCCCCGCTTCAGCGTTTCAGACCCCTTTTGTATGTTGTCTTCCCCCACATATATGAGGGTAGAATAGGATATTAGAATATAATTGAAGGTAGAGGCTGTTTTTCTTTTCCTATTTATAACCTTAGCACTTAACACAGTGCCTGACACACAGTAAGAATTTAATTAATTATTGCCTATAGTTTTTAAAAGATCAATGAAAGTGATTCAGAATCCCTTTCGACAATTCCTTCAGTGCCTTTGGAAGTAGTTCACTTGGGTTTAGTGATCTAAAGTCATTCAAGGTAGTTAGATAACCTTTTAAGATCTTCTTACTTGGGTTTTAACTCCCTGTTAATGATTTTGTTCTAATCATCATTCTTTCTGGCAAAGAAAAGAGGAAAAAAAAGGAGTTCTGTCATCCATATTATTGGACAGAAAGAAATTGAAGATTTTAAAGGAAACATGGGAAGTCTTGAATGAAGTAATCACATACAGAAGAACAAATATGCAAAGTAAGTATAATAATTTAAATAAAAAGATATTAAAAGGAAGGTGAAAATGGAGTAATTGTAATGACTAATATTGGTTCAGAAAACACATAATAAAACCTACCTGACCCATCTCAACAGAGAGAGGGTGGTCTATGAGGGGAGAACAGTGTATATGCCCTCAGGTTCAGTCACTGTTATTAGTTGTTAATTGTTTTTACCTTGTTAAAAGGGAGACTTCAGTGCTGCAGGCAGTATATATCTGAAAATGAGCACGATGCAAAAACAAAAGGTGTTAATAAAACTTAGTCTAAAAAAAAATGAGGGGCAGCTACGTGGCATAATGGATAGAGCACCGGCCCTGGAGTCAGGAGGACATGAGTTCAAATCCGACCTTAGACACATAACATTCACTAGCTGTGTGACTTTGGGCAAGTCACTTAACCCCAATTGCCTCAACCCCCCCCCCCAAATGAAGCAGCTAGGTAGCACAGTGAATAGATAAAATATAGAACCTAGAGTCATAAAGACATGAGTTTAAATCCTGATTTAAAAACTTCCCACTTGTGTGGCCCTGGGCAACTCATTTAATCTGCCTGTCTCGGTTTCCCCTTTTGTAAAATGGAGATAATAACAGCACTTATCTCCCTGGGTTGTTGAGAGGATAAAATGAGATAATATTTGTAAAGCAATAATTTGTAATTAGATAATAATAAGATTTGTAATGAGATAATATTTGTATTATTTGCAAACCTTAAACCCCATATAAATGCTATTATTATTATAAGTTCTATTATCTCTCTGCTATCTATCATCTGGACTGTACCCTAATATCTCATTACCCCATGCAGTGATACACTAATTCTTCTTTGATTATCTCCTTATACTCAATATAGGTGAGGGGAGAACCTCTTTATTTGTTGTCCTTAATCTTTCCTCAGCAACCTGAGTTCTTTCAAGCTTTGGCATGCCTGACACTATTTTTATAGGATTGAGCCATGATTTTATATATTCCTCTTCTATTATCTGACTTGAGTTACATCTTCAGTACATGCTTTAAAAATCCAAATTGAATGATGATTTCCTTGGATATCATCCAAGTATGTATATACTGGCCCTTTTAGACAGCTCCTTAATTTCTTCTTCACTGGAATTATTTCCCTCTGTATCTTCAAAATTCTGCTCTGGAGAACTTCATTTTTCTCTTGGGCTGCTTTCCTGTCCTACTTAAAGATGGCATTTCTATTTTTGCTTTGTAGGTGTCAGTCTGGCTGAAAAGATCAACATGTTATCAACATTCCTTTCTATGTGTGTACGTATCTTACCCTCTACTCCAATTTTAAAGGTGGTTTATAGCGACAGAAATTACTATGAATGTGTCTGGGCATTATCAATAGTTTCTTCTTTTATGTTTTAAAAGATTAATTTATCCCCTTAATATTACAGTTATCATTGCTTGGTCCCACTGTGCAGAAAAACCACTCTTGTCCCCAAACCACTAGAGTTTCTAAAGGACTAAAGTACAACTAGTTAATGCTATCTGCAAACTTAACTGCCAGAATGGACAAAGCATTGAACTTGGAGTCAGGGAGATCAGGGTTCAAATTCCACCTTAGACACTTATTGGGATCCTAGGTAAATCATTACAATTATTGGAGTTTTAGTTTCCTCATCAGTAAAATGGGAATAATGTTATTAGTAGTACAAACTTCACAAGGTTGTTGGGAGGATCAAATGAGGTAGGAGATCTGGCATAAAACCATCAGTTATATACAAATGGGGTTTAGTAATCTTGATTAGTGACTGAGTGCAAACTAGTTCACCCAGCCCACTCTATCTAGCTGGTTCTGGACACTAGGATGCGCTTCACGTGCCATCCAGCCTGACACTACAAGTACCTTCATGCTTTTCATTTTCAACTTCCTGCTCTGGGCAAAGTATCGGTAGTATAATTGCTTTTGGAGAGGGATTGTCCTATGGATCCTTGTATATCCAAGGAAATCATCAATCAGTTTAGATTTTTAAAGCATGTACTGAAGATGGAACCCAAGACAAATAATAGAAGAGAAGTATGTGTCAGGAGTGCCGAAGCTTGAAAGAACTCAGGTTGCTGAGGAAAGATTAAGGACAACAAATAAAGGGGTTCTCCCCTCAACTATATTGAGGATAAAGAGATAATCCCTTTGCCCTCCTATTCCAAAAATCGAGATGGCGCAGTGGATAGAGCGCTATGCTTGGAATCAGGAAGACTCATCTTCCTGAGTTCAAATCTGGTCTCAGACACTGGCAGTGTAACCCTGGGCAAGTCACTGCGGTATCTTTGCCAAGAAAATCCCAAATGGGGTCACAAAGAATTGGACACGACTGAAACTACTGAAGAACATCACCACCACCTAAAAATCTCTTTACTGAAAACCATTCTCCTTTATGCACTCTTCCTCTATTAAAATGTAAGCTCCTTGAGGATAGAATCTTTTTGTATTTGTATTCCTAGAATGCAGTGCAGTGGTTGGCACACAATGCTTAACAAATGATATTTTATTCATTCATTCATTCATAATGGCTCATAATATTTAGCATTTATATAATACTTTCAGATTTACAAAATATTTTACAAATATTATCACATTTAATTCTCACAAACAACTCTGGGAGGTAGGTGCTATTATTATCCCCATTTTATAGATGAAGAAACTGAGATGGAGGTTAAGTGACTTGCCTCGGGACACCCAGCTAAGAGGTATCTAAGGCAAAACTTGAACTCTTCAAGGTCTTCATGACCCCAGGTCCAACACTCTAATAACCATCCATCCATTCATGTTTGGATGGTATCATCCTCTAAGTCAGTGGTCTCCCAACTTTTTTGATCATGTACTCCATTAATAAATATTTTTTGTGTATGAATCCCTATATGTGCATTTACTATGGTACTAATAATTATATAGATTATAAAAGACACAAACTACATTACAAAAGGATGAAATAAAGATGAAATAATTTTTGATCCTAGAGTCTACAGGGAGCCCTTGGAGTTTACTGAGTATTGGTCAGATCTCAGCTTTAGGAAAATTACTTTGACAGCTAGATTGGAGAGGGGAAAGGCTTAAGTCAGGGAGACCAAATAGGAGACTATTACAACAATCCAGATAAAAGGAGATGGATGAGGCTTTGAATCAGAGTGGTATCCATGTGAATAAATAGAAAAGGACCATTTTGAGAAATGTTGAAGAGGTACAATCAAAAAGATTTGGCAACTGATTGAATATGTAGGGTGAAGGAAAGTGAGAAATCAAAGAGAAAGCCAAGGTTGAGACCTTAGCAGGATGATGGATGATATCCTCCCCATATATATGGAAGTTCAGAAGAGAGGTGAGTTGGGGAAATTATAACGGTATTGCAACCAGACCACACCTGCTCATCCTGTGCTACTCACATCTTCTCACTAAAAAATGAAAATTGTAGCTGTGTATGTCTGTATTTGGGCAAGTGAGGTGGTGCAGTAGATAGAACACCAGGCCTGGAATAAGGAACATCTGAGTTCAAATCCAGGTTTAGATACTTATTAGCTGTATGACCCTGGGCAAGTCACTTAACCTTGTTTACCTCAGTTTCCTCATCTGTAAAATGAGATAGAGAAGGAAATGGCAAACCATTTCAGTATCTTTACCAAGAAAACCCCGAAAAGAGGTTACAAAGAGTTGGACACGACTGAAATGAACAACAAATGTGTGTACTCGTGTGTGGAGGCAGCTTACTTAATTGGCCACAGTCCCAGAGCCCAGAGTATCCCCCATCTCCCCACTCCCACATGTAGTGGGTGTGTATGTATGTGGGGGAAGGTTGGATGTGTGGAAATTTGACTGTTCAGCTGTCTGTATTATATTAGGTACTAAGTACCCTGAAGGACTGACAAAGACTGGTGAAATGATTCAGGCCAGCTGTGAGGCTGGGCACAGTAGGGAATGTTGAAGGGGATAGTGGCATTATGTTTGGAGACCAGTAACTATTGCTGCTGGAGGAAGGGTGAAATTCTATCCATTTTCCCCACCCTCTGGTTAAATAATCACCTACCCCTTTGGGGTCAAGTCACAGATCACAAGGAAGTCCCCACCTCTACTTTAGAGACAATTATAATAGCCATACCTAACATCTGGAATTCTCTCCTTGCTCTTCTCTATATATTAACATCCTACTGAATCTGTAAGACCCAATTCAAATTATATCACCTCCATTTATTCTTCTCTGATCCCCCTGACCCCTCAAAATTATTTCTCCTTTTCTGGTCTCATTACATTTTGCACTCTGTGCATTTACTATTTTCAATCTATATAATTATCATTTTTCTTGTTACTACATGACTTATTCCCACTTCCAACCCTTACTAGTCGGTAAACTCCTTATAAGCAGAGATTCTATCATCCTTGTATATCTACTGTGGCTTAGCACAGTGACTCTCTTACAGTAACTAATTAAAACGTATTTCTTGAACGAATGAATGAAGAAATGGCCTGAGATGGAAGACTGTTTTAGAGCCCTTTAGGAATGCTGAGTCTTCCTTATAAAGCATCACTCAAGTTTCTAAATGAATCACTGGAGTCACAAAGTAGGTAAAGAATGGAGGAGGCAGCAGCAGGTTTATAGACTGTTTGGGCAAAAAGACAGTAAACTATAATTTTACACTTAAACCCAGGTTGTTAGCCCATTAAAAGGGTGATAAAATTCTGGTTCTGTTTACTCTTTTGCTCTTTATGCTAACAGCCATATATAATTTCGAATTATGAACACTACTAGTCATTTGTTAATTACCCTTGAACACTAGTTAGGGGGCAGAAGAGTCACACACTTCAAGTCTCTGAATTTCCCTACAGGTATGAGGAGACCAGTGGTGATGTCATGGAAACAAGGGGTGGGGTGGTAATTTCACTTCTCTCATTTATTTAAGATCTCTGACCAATTGTGTCATCACACCTTTGAGGATGTAGATTAGTGTGTCTAATATGTTAACTAACATTGAAGAGAGGTTGTGCAACAGAAAAAAAAAAGATCAGAAGACATACTGAAATAACATTGCTTCAGACAATCATAATGGCAGCAAAGGCTTACAAAGGGCTTTAAACAATTTTCAAAGCACTGGATCAACATTAATTGGTTATGTTCATAACCTGGTTGATGATGTATTATTTCCATTTTATAGGAGGAGAATTGAAGATGGGAATAGAATGAAGAATTTCTTGGCTTCTTAGTTTTGCCACCGACCATTGCTTGTCTTTCTTTCTTATGCAGGTCATCTGAAGTGTGTGTGTGTGTGTGTGTGTGTGTGTGTGTGTGTGTGTGTCTGTGTGTGTGTGTGTGTCTGTGTGTGTCTGTGTCTGTGTCTGTGTCTGTATGACAGCCACAAAATCCTGGAGCTGGAAGGAATCTCAAACTGTGTCTGGCCTGGGTTACCCTCCTCTTACAGATGAGGAAGTTGAGAGTCAGAGGAATGAAGTGACTTTTCCAAGGTAACGTGGCTTTCTAAAAAGAAAGAATTAGGACAAGAAACCAGACCTCCCGACTCATGAAACAATGACCCTTCCACGCCAGCCGTTCATGCTCCATCATACAACATAATAACCCAACACAAACCTTTTTTTCCCCCTTTGGCTCACACAGCTAAAGCTGGGCTTTATGTTTGGAAAGCTTCCCATGTTTCTGTACTAGATAATATATTTAAAGTGCTTTGTAAACTTTGGAGCACTATATGTCAGCTATTATTATTGTTGTTGTTCCTGCGGTTGCCCCCAGTGAGTCAGTTCACTTCAAAGAGGAAAGGGTGGGGCCCAAATTTATAACCCTGAGCTGGACCTTATGGGCAGAGTAATAACAATAATAACAGCACCCATTTACGGATGAGACAAAGTACCTCCTATACAATATTTTATTTGATCTCCACAATGACCTTAGGATGTAGGTGGGGTGTATGTTATGCCAGTTTTACTGAGGAGGACAATGAACTCACAGAGTCTAAGTGACTTGCCTAAGGGCATACAGCTAGCAAAGTCCCAGTACTAGAGCTGGGACAGAGAATCACAGAATCTGAGGGGGCACACAGAGATCATCTAATCCAACCCTTACCTTAATGAAAATTTCCTCTACCCATAATCCTCACAAGTGGTCATTCAGCTTTTGTTTGAAAACACTAAGAAAGAATTCCTCTTTTGGAAACCTTGGACAGGATTTTTAAATGTCGGGGGCCATATCTGAACTCAGGGCCTCCTGACTCCAGGCCTGGTATTTTATCCACTGGGCCACTTTAGCCTTTAGTACCTACCAGCTCTATTTTCCATATAATGTAGTACATACTTGTATTCTTTTGTCTTCTGTTTATTTAGTTATTTCATATATTAGTTTGATTTCCCCAACGAGACTCTAAGATCCTTGAGAATAGATATTCTGTATTATGACTTCTCTATTCCACATTGTGCCTGGCACAGTGCTGAACATATAACACGTACTCCATAAATTGTTACTGATTACTCAGTTACTCCTGTCAATGACTCTGTTTTTCCACCCGGGGAAGAGTGGGCATAGATCGTATCCTTCTGCCTGATGGAGATAAGAAATCCCTGGGGATCTGGAGAATATAGGCCGAGTTGAAGCTGTTTTCTTTCCTTGCTTTTCCTCCCTAAGTTTAATAGAGTTTCTTTGATCTCACCCTTTTCTCAAGACCCAGCTAAAGCCCTATGTCCTCCATTCATTTCCTACCCTGTCCAGCCTTTGGTAATGACTTCTTCCTATGACTACCTATAGCACTAACTATTAGTTCCATATTTGTTATTGACTTTTTTTTCAAATATATATCCTTTCTCTATGACTATAACATAAAGCCTCCTAATCATTTCAGGAATTATTTCAATCCAGAACCTAGCAGATTCCTTCCTGTACGCTGTGTCACTGAATCAAAAAATCTCAGGGATGGAAGGGACCTTGGAGGCTATTGAGAGCAACCTGAACCAGCTTTCCTTCTATGGCATCCCTAACTATCCCCAACAATAGCCATTCAGCCTTCGTTCAAAGACCTCAACTGAAAGGCAGCCCATTCTACATGTGGATCATTCTCATTGTTAGGAAACTTTTCTTCCATTAAGCGTGTACTCAAGAGAGGTTTTTGGTGGTGACAATGAATTATCTCCATCTAGTTGAGCTTTATTTTGTAATGGTGGGACTGTCTAAGGAGGAAAAAAAAGCTAAATGCTAGCGAGGATACTGTCACCCATAACATTATAGAACTACTATGTTTTAGACAGGCAACAACACACAAGCAAACAGACACAGAAGCAGATGATCTCTCACTTCTTTCTGTACCCTGACACAGTGGGTATTTTTGCAAGCATAGGAAAATGTGTGGGCTTACAAGAGGAATGGGAACCATTCCAATCCTAGTATCTGAGAATCTCAGACCAAAACTCAAAAATCCCCACTGCCACCAACATAGAAAGGCCCTCAATAAAACTTACACAGACATCATCATTGTCATCAATAACAGCTGCAGTTGACATTTATATGGCACTTTAAGATTTTTTAAAGCACTTAACACACACAACCTCATCTGATTTGTGTATTCCTGCAGTAGATTCTTTACAGGTCTTCCAACCTCTAATCTCTCCACTCTCTAATCCATTCTCTTAAGTATAGATCTATCTGGTCATGTTACTGCTCTGATTAAAATTTTTAAAAAATTTTTGCAGTGACTTCCTATTGACCACTGTGTAAAGTTCCCTGTACCCTTTGCCTGGCATTCAAGGCCTCCTAGATCCAGGTACCACACTACCTTTTCAGGCTTCTTTCATATTATTTCCATCTATACATCCTTAGTTCCAGCTAAACTGGATTATTTCCTAAACACCAAATAAACCCCATGTTTTCCTATCTCTATGCTGTTGTTCTATTGTTTCTCTGTTTAGAATGGTCTTCACTTGCTAAATGTCAGCTTGTCTCTTAAAGCCCAACCCAAATGCTACCTCCCCTATGAAGCCTTCTCTGATTCTTGAAGTTGGTAACGACCTTTCCCCACTTCCTGACTTTACAAAACATTTTGCTTTTCATCTTTCTAATGAACAGATCATGTGTCACTTTGACAGCTGTATTGTATCCCTCTATTGAACATTAAGGTCTAAGAGGACAGGGATCCTGTCTTTAAAAGCCCAGCACAGTGATGTAGAGGCAACAGACACAAATGTTAATTTAATTTAAATGGCTTTAAAAAATATTTACTGAGACAAATAAAATGGTTTTTTGGCTTTTTTTTTTTGGTTGGGCAATGGGGGTTAAGTGACTTGCCCAGGGTCACACAGCTAGTAAGTGTTATGTGTCTGAGGCTGGATTTGAACTCAGGTCCTCCTGAATTCAGGGCCGGTGCTCTATCCACTGCACCACCTAGCTGCCCCTTAAAATGGCTTTTTGAACAGTTGTCTATACTATAAGTGGGCAGTTAGGTGGTACAGTGGATAGAACAGCAGGCCTAGAGTCAGGAAGATCTGAGTTCAAATATGGCCTCAGACACTTGCTAGTTGTGTGACCCTGGGTAAGTCACTTAACCCTGTTTGCCTCAGTTTCCTCATCTGTAAAATAAACTAGAAAAGGAAACGGCAAACCACTTCAGCATCTTTGCCAAGAAAACTCCAAATGGGGTCACAAAAAGTTGGATACGATTGAAATGACTGAAGAAATTCTATGCTACAAAGTCTTTGCTTATAACACATTTTATAACTGAATGGAAACAAAGACACACTAGCACACACTACCAAAATGTTACGACATCTTACTTCTTTCTTGGAAAAGCTACTGAAAGTTGTTTTCCAATCATCATGGCATTCCTATACATTCAGAGTTCTGAACACATGGACAATGCTTGATAAATTTAGAGGATTGGCAAAAAGAAATATTAAATTTATCACAGTCTCATTCAATGAAATGAGCATTTATTAAACATGTACTGTATGCAAAGCACAGCGCTAAAGACTAAGGAGGTACTAAGTTTAGATAAGACCTGGTTCCTGCTGGGGGAAATAAAGTTTAAGGAAGATCTGGTCCCTATTCTTCTTGAGAACATTACAGTCTAAGAAAGGGATATCAACACAGAACTCATTCAGATACATAGTTTTTATGAAACCGGACAGAAGAGAAGGAAATGTGAGAACATTAGGGTTAGAATCTAAGCTCCTGGAGACCAGAGACAGTTCTACTTTGGCTTTGCATTTGCAGTGTTTAGCATTTAGCCTAGGACACAGTAGGCATTTAATAAATGACTGCTGACTGAACATCAGAGAGGCAATGGCAGGAGAAATGGGTTCTTATTTTGGTTTTGCTACTAAAAAGCCGTGTGACCTTGGACACATTATTTAACCTCTCCAAGCTTTAGTTTGTTGTTGTTTAGTCATTTCTGTTGTGTCCAACTCTTCATGCCTCTGAGTGGTCTGCCATTTCCTTCTCCATCTCATTTTACAGATGAAGAAACTGAGGCAAACAGGGTTAAATGACTTATCCAGGGTCACACAGCTAGCAAATGTCTAGGGCTGAATTTGAACTCAGGTCTTTCTGATTCCGAGCCACATGCTTTTATCCATTGCACTACTTAGCAGCCCAAAAGCCTCAGTATATTCATCTGTAAAATGAGGGAATTTAACTATATGGTGGCCTTTAAGGTCTCTTCTAGATGTATGATCATTTGAAAATACAATCAAAAGTTTACTTGGGGGGAAAAAGCCCATCAAAAATACCCAGAAGAGGCAAAATATCTGCTGTTATATGTGAAATCACTTGTAGCTTTATATTTCAAGATATTAAAAAAAATCAAAACCCTTTTCAGATCATAATTCAATTATGTTATAGTTACTTAGGAGCTAAGCAATCTGTCAGAAAAGCTAATGCAAACTTAGTTTCCAAGGCTTAGAGTCCAGAACAAGGAAGGTAAGAGTCCAAGTGTGTTATTATTACTATTTAACTTTTTGCCAATGAGAGGCAGCATGTTACGGTGGAAAGAAGGCTGAACTTTACAGAAGAGGAAACACTCATGTAGGAATACTAGATTAGGCCTATTTGTGTCTATCAACCTGAAATAGTCCCTAAAACTTGCTTGGAAATTCTCAAGTTTTTCTTTGACTAAGAATTCACTTCATTGTATATGAAATTAAAAGACTGTTCATTCCTGGCTCTGCTGCCAGTCATGTGACCTTGGACAAGTCTCTTAATTTCTCTGGATGGCAGCTTGATTAGCTGAAAAATTAAGGTACTAGACTAAATGACATTTATGGTCCTAATCAATGAACACTACATTCAGTTCTAGATATTTGATTTTCAAAATAATATTGGTAAACCAGAGATCATCCAAAACAGGGGTGACTAGGAGGAGTGGAGAACCATTCCATTTAATGAAATGCTAAAAGAATTGAGTATGAAGGAAAAGACTTATGGGAGTTATGATGACCATCTTTAAATATATATATGAATATATATTCCCTCCCTTATATTATCTCATTTGATCAACAACCTTGTGAGGTAAGTGCTATTCTTACTCCCATTTTACAAATGAGGAAACTAAGGCTGAAAAAAGTTAAGTATCTAGGGTCACACAGTTAGGAGGATTTGAACTTGGGTCTTCCTGACTCCAAGTCCAACATTCTAACTACTCCCACCTAGCTGCTTCTTGTCTTTAAATACTTTTAGGCATGCCATGTGGAAAAGGGATCAGACGTTTTATGTAGTTCAGAGGGCAGAACTTAGAGAAATGGGCAGAATTTAAATAGAGGCAGCTTTTGGCTCAAGCATCAGAAGAATTTAACAACTTGAGCTTTCCAAAAATAGAGTAGAGTTTCTTATAAGGAAAAATATTTTGGAAGGTAGATGACTAGATGTCAAGAAGAATACCTGCCTACAGTGGAAAGTTATATTAGGTGATGTCTAAAGTCCCTTCCAACTCTAAATTCTTTAGCTGTATGATCTTTTGGCAACTATGCTCTTCGGAGCATTGCTTAGAGTTTCTACAAAGGAAATAAAAAGAACTGAAAATCAAACAAATCCCTTTTACTCATTGGCGTCTCAGGGGAGGAAAGGAGAAGCTGTTACTAAAGACAAGTTTTTTCATATTACCTATGAATTTCAATCCCTTTTTTATGTCTGTTTCCTGATAGCCTGAGTAGTTGAGGGTTAGCTATACTGACTACGAAATTAATTCCTATTCAAAGAAAAACTTGAAGAGTTCCAAACAAGTTTTAGCGACTACTTAGGACTAACATAAATAAATGGACTGAAGCTGGCATTCACACAGGGATACTTCCTCATCTACAAATGACTTCCTGAATTTGGATCATATTTTACAGATCTTAAAGTGACTTGTTATTTAAAAGATCCACACAGGCTATAAAGTATACTATTACTCCATCCACCTCCCATTTATCTACTTCATAAATCTACATTGTCCTTTGTTGGCTGGTAGGTCCATGTTCTTTCTCAGACTAAGAAATATTTTCAAGGTTTAGTTGTTGTTGCTGAGCTGTTTTTCAGTTATGTCTGACTCTTGGTGACCCCATTTGGGGTTTTCTTGGCAAAGATATTGGAGTGGTTTGTCATTTCCTTCTCCAGCTCATTTCACAGATGAGGAAATTGAGGCAAAGAGAGTGATGTGACTTGCCCAGGGTCACTTAGCTATTAAGTGTCTAAGGCCTGATTTGAACTTATGAAGTCCTTCTAACCCCAAGTCTGGTGTTCTGTCCACTGTACCACCTAGCAGCCCCATGATTTAACTGAAGCATAATTAACCTTTTAACCAAATGGTGGTGCTCTTGGTTATCTAACCATCCTATAACAATTAGAACAGCTCCCAAGTTGAGAAACTATTGCAGCTGCCTAACCTGATCCTCAAATAACCGTGGTTTATTTATGATACTATGAAGTTCAGAAACTTCCCAATAGGCTAGGGGATTGGGGGGCACAAGAGGGCTGTTTTGGGACAACACAGGCATACTTTCTTTCTGATCAGCTAAAGCCAACTATAACATAAAAGCAAATGAGTTCTAATCAGAGTCCATAAGACTGCCTAGCTCTCCAGGATGGATCAGGGAAGTGAAAGCTGAGAACATACACAGGCTATCAAAATCAAACCAAACCAAACAAACAAACAACAACAAAAAACTAGCCTTTCCTGTTGGTGTACTTGAACAGCCCTCCTCCCTGGAAGTAATCGTCTATCTAACAGCACATACCCTTTAAGAATGAGGATTTGGTGACAGAAAGGCAAGTGACTTTGAAGATAAGGGAACCTCTGTTCACATCCTATCTCTGACACATACCAATTGTGCAACCATGGAATGTGGTCCAATGTGATTATCAGTGTGCTCCAGGATATTCTCTTACACTCTAAGTTACAAATGGGTTGTCATTCTGAATCACTGTGGGGAGTTTCTACGCTGGGAATTTCTAACACTGATTAAATCAGAAGTACAAGAAAAAAGAGAAAACCTATACTAGGACAATGTAAATTTCTCATTATAAAAAAATCAGGTCAGAAACCAATTCTGTAAATTTAAACTTATCTGTTTAGTGGATTTGTTGTTATTTCCTAATCTGTAACAGAAAGTGGGTCAGACTGGATGATCTCAAAGACCTCTTTTATAGCTTTTAAATTCTGATTCTATTGATTCTAAGATACATTTCTCCAAGTTCATACAATTAGGAATTTCTCCAGCCAAAATCCAACCCACAGTTCTTGGGATACACCCAACCACAAGAAGTGTGTCAAACCATCTCTTAAGTTCCTCATCCTGGCCATTCCATGCATCTGTCCTCTACTGCTTTTACTGCGTCAGAGAACAACATACACTTCATACACTTCACTTTTAACAGATGTTTGTGGCTTCTGCTGCAACTTTCCTGTGATGCGACTGGGCTTTAGCACATTATTCCAGGGATTGCCTGTTTTCCACCAACTAGATTTTGGGTTCCCTTATTGTACCAAATCCCAAGGGTGCTTCTTTCCATCAAAAGTCATACCCTAGAGCTCTAGGATCTTTCCCCCATTTCTTTTCTAGTTTATTTAGTAAGGCCCAAATCCTCCATCTTGACCACTGAATTTGAGCACATGCAGACATCCATGCAGAACAAGTAAAACCTTTCGGCACACAGTAAAGAAGCCTCAGAGTACAAACCAGGCCCTGATGAAGAAAATCAATACCATTTCATGCTATTCAGTAAGCTTAGCTCAAGTTTAAAAGCACTTAATCATTCTGCCACTGAACTGATTTAAATGCAGCAAGAGTCCCTTGTAGGTACCAAATGTCACCACTCTTCCTTTATTCCCTGAGATGCTTTCTGTGAAAAAGGCCTGGATGAGCTTTTGTACTTCTTCTTACAACCTCCTTCCTGTTCTTACTCTTTTCATTCATTCATCATTCATTTATTCTGCTATGCAGAATCACAGTGGCACAAAAGAAATGCGAGATGTGCAGATCCAGAGACATCTCCATCCCAAATGTTCAAATGGACTATTTGTGCCTGACCTGTAGTACAGCCTTCTGAGCTCATACGAGTCTGAGCAGCCACAGTTGTGGACACACTGCACCTTGACTCCAACATCGTGACGTCACTTTGTTCCTCTTCGAGTATGACAGAAGAAGAAGAAGAAGAACAACAACAACAACAACAACAACATTCATTCACTCATTCAATGAATATTTATTGCAAAAGTCACTGACTAGGAGGGACATTATGGGAGATATAAAGAAATACAGAAATGGCTCCTGCCCAACAGGAGCTTACAATCTTAAAAACAAATTATAAAATAAAAATGTTATTGGCAACTTTTGTTTCCACACACCAAACACTTGCCTCCCTCACAATGTACAACTCCCCAAAGCAATTAAATAAAACAACCTAAAAGAGTCATTCCAACTGCAAGTACATTTAACCTTATAATTTAGTAGTTTTCCATTTGTAAAAAGTGTGTGTGTGTGTGTGTGTCTGCACGCTTTATGAAGGAATTTACAATATCACTGAGATGTCATTTCTGTCTTTTACAAGATGGCATATAAAGCATTGAATAAGTCTAGAATGTTAAGTCCCACAAAGTTCAGGATAGTGTCTTATCTCAACTTTCTCTCTTTGCACACAATAGATGCTTAACAAATGTATGTTAAATGAAAGATTTATGTATACATTGGGTAAATGTCTCATAAGGCATCATATATTATGAATCACATAACTAGCAAAGTCAATAAGTGTTAGTAGAAGTTCAGAGGAAGGAGACAGGATATAATTAGTATAATCAGAAAGATTTCATGAAGAAGATAGAATTGAATTTCACTTCCCACCCAGTTTCACTTCTTTGAACTTGTCCACCATGCCTCCAGGAAACTCCCAGAATCTCCACTGAAGGAGGGCACCAAGGACAGCCATCTCCTCATTTCCCATCAGGCTGCCCTCCTATGGACTCCTCTATCATACCCCTGGTACTGGGTACTTTCCCCCTTCTCCAATAACCCTGCCTCATCCAGAGGCCCCACCGATTTCCAGCCTCCTTTTATGTACTGTCTTCCCCCATAGGATTGTAAGCTCCTGGAAGGCAGTCACTGTCTTTCTTTTTTGTTTTTGTATCCCCAGTGCCTAGCCTAGCACAATGCCTGACACACAGCGGGTCCTTAATAAATGTTTATAGACTGTTTACTGACTGAGTTAAGTGGGATTGGTATAATTTCAGTAGGTGGGGATGAGGGGTGATGGTGAATAGACCAGCACAATAATTCTGGTGGAGCAGCAGGGTCCTGTAGGATAAGAGTAGAACATTAGCCTGTAAAGGCAGTTTAGGGTCACAGTTTGGAGGACCTTGAAAGCCAGGATCAGAAGCTCTTACGTACGTAATATGGCAATAGGGAACATTTCAAATGTTGAGTAGGAGTCATATGATCAAAACAACGCTTTAAGAAAATTAATCTACAGTGAAAGACAGACTAGAGGAGTAAAACAGTAGAGGGAGAAGACCAGTTAGGAAGTTACTGTAATAATACAGAGATAAGGCAGGAAGGAAAGAAGAAAGGAAGGAAGGAGGAAATAAGTATTTCATAAGCACTTTTTATGTGCCAGACACTGGGCTAAGCATTGGGGATATAAATGCAAGCAAAAAGACAGTCCCTGCCCTCAAGGAACTTACATGGGAAAGACCACACACAAAAGGAAACTGAAAAGGGCACGAGGAAAAAGAGGGAGGAGGAAGAAAGGAGGAATACACCCAACATGGGGCATGATTCTGAAGTCCAGAAAGTCAGGAACTGGGCCAGGAGGAGAATGAAGGCAGGCTGGTCTAGGCTTCTCCATAAAAGGGAACCTCCAGAAAGAATTCACAGATGTGAGAAGGAGAGTAGGTCTATCAGAGTGAGCAGACCACAAGGGGTTAAGGTTTGTTCCTAATCCTAGGGAATTTCCAGGGTGAGCCCTCAGTACAGAAGACATGGTTTTCAAGTCCAGAAAGTCAAGGACAAGGTTGGAAGGAGAAAGGGGTAAAACTACAGTGGTGGCAATGAAAATGGAAAGATGCCAAAGACATTTCTAAGGAAGAATTGAAAGGACTTGGTGTGTTGATGGGGAAAGGGAGGTAAAGGAATATAAAAGTTAGAGGTGGCCCCTTGGCTTCATGACCCTTGCTGTTACTCATGCTGGCTGATGATTCCTAGATCTTTTCCTACCCTGGACACTATATTGTCTTACGAAATTGCTTTCATGACAATACAACACACAATGACAATTTATAATTAAGTGCCAAAGACTTACATTACAAAAGCATGTAACTATCTCCCTGTTGCTTACATGATGAAACCCACGTTAGCCTGGCATTCAAATCCTTCCACAACATGACTCCAATTCCCCTTTCCAGTCCTACCTCTAACTACTCTTTGGTCCGGAGTGTCTCCTCCACAACTGTTAATAGTTACCACTTCCACCACCCCTTTTTGAGGGAAGCAAATATTCTCTCTTATAACTTGTTGAGGAAATCGATAGTCAGTGGGTAAGATTGTACACATCTGTTTTAAAGTTTTTAATGTATTATTCTACCTGAACAATAGCTTCAGTCAGTTATCCAAGGGAAGGTAATAGGGTCTCTGTAATCCCGGCCCATTGTGTATCTTTATTCTTTCAACTACCTCAGGAAGGAGGGGAAGGGGAGAAGTTGGATCATAAATCAATCCTTACAGCCCTTGATAGGAGCACTGGGGGAAAAAAAATACTTCATAGGGAAGGGTTCAAATTTGGCTTTCAAAGATACAATACCCAGACACCCTTACCGGCTAATGTTTTGCCTAAAGCAGGAGACAAATGACAAGGGCTGTGTAAATAAATGACACAGATAATCAAAAACCTTGTGGAATTAATTTATCTTTGAGTCAAAAACATAACTGAAAACATTTTATACACTGATAATAGTTTATCAAAGTACATTTGCATGGCACGAGAGGTAGAAGAAGCATTGAAATATACTACTAAAAAATTAACTTTTGACAAATGGCCTAGTTATTCTGGAATAGTGGTGTCAACCTGCAAGCCACAAATTGACTTTGAAAACTACAATTTAACACTGTGTTTTGTTGTATTTTTATTTATTTTATTAAGCAGTTTCCAATTACATTTTAATCTGGTTCAACTTGGCAGTATCGCTGGTGTGTGGGCATGTGGTCTATAGGTCAGTTTTATATCTCTTTTCTGAAACATTGTTTCTCTTTCATGACAAAACATTTTAGTAATAACTACAATTTATCATTTACAGATTTGACCCTAGAGTTTATTCACAATCCAGAACTGTGACCTCAGGACCCTTCTATACTCTAGAAAATTAAGCATCCCCTTAAGAGCTTTTATTTATGTGGTTTATACGCCATCAAAATTTATTGTATTAGAAATTATTATTATTATTATTGTTGTGAAAATAGCTTTGACCTCACTGACCCCTTGAAAGGGACTTGGGGACCTCCAGAGTGTCTGGACCATACTTTGAGAACCATTACCCAAGAATAAAAGCTACTCACTCTTTAAGGACTAAACAGTGAGTTCACATTGGTGTTCTCAACTTTGAGAAAGCAATTAACTTCATCTTTGTAAATATAGCCACATACACAGAATGTGGCAGCAATAAAGTATGTTTTGTGGTTTTTAGTTGTTTGTTTTTTTTAAAAGAGAGATTCACTCTCTGTGCAGTGCAAACTGGTAACTGACTAGTAAAACCCTTGTATTAATCTTCAGGGTTAATTTAGGTACTTTGGTTCACTGCAAGATCCTGGTTGTGTTAATAATCAAATAAGATCTCTTTGGCCAAGCAAGCAATGCAGAGTCTTGGAAGATGGGTCTCTAGAGGCTGCTCTCTGACACTACACTTGACCAATTCTGTTGTCTTGACTGCGTGATGCCTCCATTTTACCTATTTCATAGCAAGGGTGTGAAAGTCAGATTCAAAAGAAACTAAACAAAAGAAAAATCAGTAACATTCTGGGTTTCTTAAGACCAAATAATGTCACTTAATCACTTAACCTCTTTGAAACTCAGTTTTCCTCATCTATTATTTGGAGAAATAATACAGTGTCTACCTGACAGGGATGTTCTTAGACTATAATAACATAATGCATGCAAAGAATTCTGCAAACTTTAAAGGGCTATATAAATGTAAGTTATTATTAGTACCTAAAGGAGGCATCAGAGCATTGTAACATGTAGGACAGGCATAAAAACTAAAGATAGATTCTTTTTCTCAGAAAAGACGACAAAGATGATCAAAGAATAGTTATTATTAAAACACAAGCCACAGTTTTCTGAATTGTCTTCTAATGGACTGATATTATTAGGTCATTGCCAACACCTACTAATGACAGATTTCTTCTAAAAATCTTCATTCTGAACTCCTGGTTAGAAATGAGTAAATGAGCATTTTAAGATTTAAAAAATAAAAACAAAAAAAATCCACTTTACACAATTCTTTGTTGCACAATTCTTTAAAAAAAAAAGCCCAACAATCTCTCATTAAATATTCATTTTGTTTTTCATCTCATTAAACTGGCAGTGAAATCCCGATACTCACCAGTGAGATAAGCCCACATCATTAGGGTTGTAGGGACAGCTATATGTAAGTTGCTCATTGCCCAGGCACATATGAAGGAAAGCCAGATTTTAAGCAGACTCCCAAACTGTCAAACATGGAGGGGGCATGGGGGAAGTCACCAGTTTACAAATAAAGTTTCATAGAATGAATGCCATATACACTGCAGCATCCCTTTCAGGCTCAGCCATGTGTGTTATGTTTATATTGATATATTAAATTATTAAAAAAAATCCCAAACTACTGTAAAGCAGGATAACAAACAGCAGCTGTGTGAAAGAACTGAGCTCAGCAGAAAGCTCTGGGAATTCCTTTGGTGGCTGGGACCTGGGCAGGGACTGCATGCAGACCTCCATTTGCAGAGCAAAGGGAACCAGCCTGCAATGAGCAGTGAGTACAATCAAAGCTTCCCTTTACCTTAAAGAAGCTTCCTCTCTTGTCCTGACAACGGGCTGCCATTGTCAAAGAGGCCATTCTCCCGAGGCAGGTTCCTCTGTGCACTTCTGACTCCTAAGAGGAGAGACATTTTTAATGGTTAGTCCAGTCTGTAGGAAATTCCTTTCTAAGCCACAGGAACAGTCACAACAAGAGCTCTGCCAAGATCTTTCTTCCGTCAACAACACAGTGCCATTTATTTCCCACCAAAGCCTTTCCATATCCTTTTCGTCTATTATTTCCTGTAACCATTCTGCTTCAAAAGGCATAGCTACTAAGCACTGCTCCCTCCCCCCGTCTCTCTATTCCCCCTTCCCCCTCACTTTCCAACTGACACAAAATGTCTGAGTATTTTTAATGTACTTGTTTAAAAGGTGAAAATGCCAAAACATAATGATGTCTTTGTTTGTTTGCTTGACCTCCATCTAAAGTACAAATAGGACAAATATTAGATGTCACCATTGACTGCTCCCAAAGATTACAGATTTCATGGGGCTAATTCAAAGGCGGAAAGGCTGAAGAATGAATGGCACTGTATGCCTAGGGTGGGGGGAAGGTCCTAACTGATTTTTAATTTGACAGTCATTAACTCTACTTACCCTGAATTCTAGCAGAGTCCTCAAGGATGCAACCTGGAAAGAAATTAGCTTTTCTATCTCAAAACTTGAGAGATTTAAGTGAAATGTGATACTATACTGAAGTAATAAAACTGTTTTCATTTACCAGAGAATATGTAGAAGTTCATGCAAAGAGCCTAATGGCAAACCAGGAGGAACACCCAAGTTCTCATTTGAAAGTGTAAGGGGATCTTAGATTTGGGATTAAAAGGGTTAGATGCTAGAGGTCATGAAGTCCAAACTCCTTATTTTACAGATGAGGAAAGTGATGCCCCAAGACTTGCCCAAAGCCCCTCGTTCAGCAGGATTTGAACCCTGGTCCTTCTCCAAGAGCTCTTCATACCCCACCACACAGCCTAAAGTAAATTTATAGGGAAGACAACCATACATCTCTGAACAACATGACTTCAGCAATTCTGGTTTAGAATTTTTCTAACCATGTCATCAGTTTTCCAAAAGCTCTCGCTTTTCCTTTCTAACACAGACATGGATACACATGGTAAAACACATGTTCTCCCTCACCCAAATATATTTTCTTTGATGAAACTGGAATCACTTTTTTTCCCCAATTAATTTTTTCCAATGAAATGCAACAGTGAATCATGATAACAATAAAAATGATGATTGTTGCTTTTATCAATGACAAAAGTATCATTGTCCCATTGCCTATTCTAGTTGAGTCAATATATTCAGTCTGAGTGAGTCCATTTGAATCCTGATGAGTACAATGGAAAGACCCTAAATATAATACAAACCAAAACCCCTTCACGTTAAAAGTGTCCCAGCTGTAGTAGGAAAAAGGGCTTTCAAAAGCAGCAGCAGCTGCATTACCAGTTGACTAAAAGGGTTTGGAATAGCTTTGTTTCCATTATTGGCAGTGTTAAGGAGAGCCAAGCAGGACAAAAGAGATGATGAAGGCAGAGTTAAGATGTTCCAAAGCACATAAAAGCAGAAATAAAGTTAACAGAAGACTGTCTTGAGAGTGAGAGATCAGCCAGCTTGGATGACTTGTTGGGGGGATCTGCCCCCGGCTACTGACACATCCATTTTCATTGGCAGTTAGTTATGAGATGATAGGTGAACTCCCATTATGGAAATAAATAAAATCCATCCACCCATCCTTCCTGAACTTTCACCCATTTTTAGTAATCTAACTGAGCCTCTTTAAAAGTTCTGAAATGTCGTTCTGTATTTCTTTCCACATGGTGATGCAGCTGGGACAAAAGCCAAAGTTCCAAAAACCTCCTGAGAAAATGCGTTTGGATTTCCGTCCAATTCTGCTGACTCCAGAGGTTCAGATTATTCAACTCAACATCTGAAATGAGACCAAACTCTGAACCCTTTGAAATTCATCATTTAATCGGGGAAGTCCATGTGCTGGAGGGATGCCAAAGAGAAAGTGTAGCCCTATGTTCAAGATTGGAGCAGGATAGGATCCACCCAATAACCATCAGTAGCAAGGAATTATCCATTGACACACAGAGGCCCATCAGTAAAGAGCGTACACTCATTCCAACCAAACTGGCTGCCTCTAATTTTTTTTTCCAGAAGACATTGGAGTGCTACTTAATTTAGGCCTATAAAGAGCCAAGTAACCAAGGAGTAAGTTGGGTTGGGGAATCATTTCTCTTCTAGATCTAAGTCTCTCAAGTCTGTTAAAAAAAAAAAAAAAGCTTTTTTTTTTATTTCCTAACTCTTTTTGATGAGGCATGACAGAAAGCTACTTTACCTACTGTCCTGGGGTTGTGTTTGTATTCTAGAAGTTAAATATTTTACCTGACTTTAATTAAATACCTAAAAGATAAACACATAAGTTAAACTATACCTCAGTTACACATGTTGAACTTAGGAGTTCCTCTCTCACATCCTGTCTTGTTCAATTCAGTTCAACAAGTATTTATTATTATTCATTAATAATTATATTTATTAATTATTATCTATGTGTTGGGCACTGGGCATATGAAAACAAAACTGAAGCAGTATTTGCCCACAAGAAACTTACATTTTACTAGGGGATACAAGCAAATAAACAAAAATAAATACAAGATAATCAGATGATGAGGAAGAGAACTCCATGTTACTAGGGTGATCAGAAAATGATGGAGGAGGTAGCACATGAGTTGATCCTTGAAAGAGGAAAGGAGTGTTCTTCAGGCAAAGGGGTACAGTACAGCCTGCCCAGGCATAGATGCAGGAGATTAAAGGTTAAGTGTCATCGAGTAAGAAGAAAGGAAGGTAAGAAAAGGGACAGATAAGATAGATAAGATAAAGATAAGGATAGGGACTGGAAACATTGAGAGGAACTTCCAGATAAGGAAATTCTCTCTACCAATGCAGGCTGGAGCCTTCTCCGAAATTTATAGTCTTAAAGAGTGCCTAGAGCACTGACTGGCCAAGTGACTTGCCCAGGATCATATGGCCAGGATAAGTCAGTCAGAGGCAGGACTAGAAACCTGGTCTTCCTGTTTATAAGACCAGCTCTTTAACCACAAATGCGTGAGAATGGAAGAAATATAAAAAATAAGTATACAAAGGTAAGCTGGAACCATATGAAGAAATTATCTGTGAATGTGTTTTGTTTTCTTAATAGGCTTAAAGCTCCATAAGAGTAGGGGTCATGCTTGTCATCCCAAGTATCTGGTGCATTGCCTTCTTAGATCTGTAGGTAATAAATGTTTGATGAACTGAACTGAAAAGACCTGATCCCAGGTATGAGGAAGGAGGAAGTTTAAAAAAAAAGGCCTCTGATTTTAGAGCAACAAGGTGAAACAAGAGTCAAGCTCAGTAGAATTAAATGGAGATCATCAGGTCAGTGAAAACAAATTCCTTCCTCTTCCCCCTTCCCCCCCCCCACCTTTTTTTGTTACATTTTGGCATTAAGCTCTTAAAATCCAGGATTTGGAGCGGAGAGGTTAATTTAAGGACTAGATTGTTAAAAGTGAAATTCTACCAGAAACCTCAAGTTACTATGTTTTGGATCAATCATTAACAGGGACTTAATTTTAAAAGATCTCAGATTCTTCTCCCTTCCACCAGTGGCCCCAAATACTTTTCCCCAGAACTTTCATTTGGAGACTATCCAATAAAGTGCTAGAATCAAGAAACAAAATTGTAGTAGGCTGGAGTTCCTCTGCAAATTCTCCCCACGGATAACAACATTTTACCTTCATTTTTCCCCATTTTCTTTGAAGGGTAACACTGGTTCTGGGAATATGGAATATGAGGTATTAGCAAAAAGTCTTAATCAGAGTTAGAAGACAGCAAAAAGTTGCCATGCCTCTTTCGGTAAGTGATCTGCTCCGATCCCAAGGACCAAAACAGGAAGAACGCATTTGCTACCCTAGCCATTCATTCAACAGTCCCACAATATCTTCTCTCTATGGCGAACGAAGCTAGGAATGGAATGATGTAAAATACACATAGGATGCAAAGCACTCACTGGTTCCTTAAACTATGTAAAAAACACACCGTGACCAAACTCCCCACTTCACTGAGAGTCCCTTGGCTTATTCTTTTTTGAGTAAGGCAAAGTCAGGAGGTAAGCTGAGGTTAAGTATTATGCCTGAGGGTCCCCAGCAAGTCATGGACAGACAGAGATTAGAACTGAGAGTTCCTGAATTTCTAGTTCACACAAATCAACAAACCGTGAAATGGTCTAAGGTTAAAACACTGGAACCTTTCCATTTTTCTCTCTTTTTGGCTGACTGCCCACCAGAACACTGAAAGCATAAGGAAGCAAAGTGCTGTGGAAGGTCTGAATCAAATTAAGGTGCTTCCCTATCCTTTCTTTTTTCAATTTTTCAAACTCCATCCTTTCCCTCCAATTTGCTGCAGCTTAAAAGTACAAAATCAAAACAAAGGTGATAGCTCAAATTACATTAAAAGCAACAGCTTACAAGTCTCATCCCTATTTAATTTGGATGCAATTTGGTACAGGGGACAGATTGCTGGACCTGGAGTCGGGAAAAACTGAGTTCAAATTTGGCCTCAGACATTTACTAGTTGTGTGATCCTATGCAAGTCATTTAACCTCTGACTTCCTCAGTTTCTTCAACTGTAAGATGGTAACAATAATAGTACCTACTTCCCAGGGTTGAGACTGTAAATAACTTGAAGACAGAGACTGTCTTTTGCCTCCTTTTGTATCCCCACCACTTAGCACAGTGCCTGGCATATAGTAGGTACTTAACAAATGTTTACTGGCTGATTAAATTAATATTTATAAAGTGTTTTGCAAATCTTATGAAGGCTATCTTTATAAATGCTAGTTATTACTGGTTTAACTGTTAAAAAGCTCCATCTAAAAAATTTTCTAATCACTTTCAACAGCCCTTCACTTTTTGCTACAAAGCTTTCTATTTTCACTTCTATCAACCTTGAGTACACACCCATATAAGATATAACAGATTTCACCTATGTCATCTGTTTTCCTTGATCATACTGCAATGGCTTACTTCCAATCTCATTTTTTAATAAAGTAAATTGATGATGAAGGTCCTTATATAGTACCTTTCTGAGACAAAGGTAATGTGTAAATATAATTACAAATATTGTCCATCCAAGGTCAATGGAGCTGAAGAGAGCAATTTACTCAGGCTGTCATGTCACAACCAAGTCTGGAAAATGAACATCATCTTTCCCCATATGTTCCTATAAACAGCCTGAGCAGCAGAGCATGCACACACTTTCCCCCTTTCACTCCCCAAATGTTTATGATTTGAAAGTTTAGGATTTTATTAAGTGAGGTAAAGTACGCTAGGAAATGCTTTAAGTGCCTGTTCTTTGCACAGACACAGTTAAAGGTCTGTGAATGTCTCTGTGATTATCTTCTTATAACCACGGATTTTACAAATTAGACAGAAAAATTCATTCCAGGCTCAAGCTTAACATTCCAGTTATGATTCAAGTTATGTGAATGTGTAAAAAAAATCCTATCTCCCTATCTGCAAATGGTTTTTACTGGCTCACCATCTAAACTTTTTCTTTTTTCTTTCTTTTGTTTTTATTTTTTATTTATTTTTTAATTTTTTTTCTTTCTTTTGTTTTTAAAAGAAAGTTTGAAGCTAAATTCAAAACTTGGATAAAAACAGTATTTGACAGATAATTAAAAAGCTAGATTAAAGAACTTCTTTCCCTGCTCCATTGTTATCTTACAGGGTTTGTGAGTATTTCTCCTACATGCTTAATGCCTCAGTTGTCCTAACAACAAAATAGAAACAGTAATACTAAAGTGTTTACTAAAGGGGAGCAACAGTATTCACTAAAACATTCTGTGTTTTAGTTCCTTCTTTGAATGAGGAGGGAGTTAGGTACATAGGAACAATGTGTGTCCATACATAGGATGAAATATGGCAATGATCAGCAGAATGACTCTCAGAGGAATTGTCATCAGCGGGGCTCAAAGGCTCCTTTGGATTAATGCCAACCCTCCAATCTGTTTGTCAGGCGCTCAGCTCAGTGGATGCTGGATATATAGAGCAGTGCTTCGACTTTGCAATGGGCATGGTTGTAATGTATTATAATGAAAAAATTGCAAAATGACAACACTGGTCAGGATATTATTTAGTATATGGCTCTCTAGTTGTCATATTTGGGAGTAAGTGAAATGTTTCTGCTTCTCTCTTTATCCTCTTACCCCCCAGGCATCTCTAATGCAATCCTTGATAGTGTGGCAAAGGGGGTAACAGCTCCAGCGCAATGTTTCTGACAATGGGGCATTGACATGACATGGAACATGGTTACCAATAATTTACTCCCTTCCTCCTTCGTGTGGGAATTTATCAAGCCCCTGTTATGTGGAGAGCACTGTGCTAGGCTCTAAGGAGACACAAAATTTAGATAAGATACAGTCCCCGTCCTGATGGGGACCATTTTTTGTCCTTGTATCCTCAACACCCAGGACAGTGCCTGCCACATAAGTAGGCACTTAAAAACTGGTTGAACTGCATTAAAGAGAAGCAAATCCAGTGGAAAATATGATAGAGTATATTACTAGGATGTGTAGAAAAGTGCCATGTCTAAAGGGAAAGTTGATTGCCAAAAGGAGGCATCAGGGAAAAGCTTCATGCATGAGAGTGTGAGGGTGGGAGGTCAGCAGACTTTGAGGGGGAGGGAGGACATTCCAGGTGTAGAGAACTAGGTGAGCAAAATCACAAAGGCAGGAGAGCCCTAGACATGTCTAGGCAATCCAAAAAAAAAATCCATTTCGACTGAACTGTAAATTAAAAGGATGAGACTACAGAAGAAGGGTGGTGCCCAGGTGTTTAGTGCCTTGAATACCAGGAAAAGAAGTCTGAACTTTACTTAACAAGAAATAGGCAGCCATGAAAGATTTGAGCAGGTTAGCATGACTAGATATAAGCTTAAGAAAGAATAATCTAGCAACAGTGTAAAGGATGAACTGAAGGGAAAAGAGAAGAGATGCATGAAGCCATTGAAAAAAAATTAATTTCTGATATACGTAGTACTATGGACAATAGGCCAGGTGGGTGGTGGCAGTAGGAGTAGAGAGGAAGGAACAGATGTAGGTTCAGGATTGACAGGAGTTGCCATCAGCTTGATGTATTTTTTGAAAAACAAGGAAAAAGACAGAGTCCAGGATAACATCAGTACTTTTGAGATATGAACGTGGAAGTCAAAGGGGAGTAAATTTTGGGTGAAGGGGAACAGTTTTGGACCTGCTGTATTTGAGGAACTAGTGGAACAATCACAGAGAAATGTCCTATAGGAGTTTGGAAACGTAGATTTAGGATTGATTCCTAGAGATGACAGTTGTCATCATGGAAATGAGTGAGACTGTCAAGAAAGAGACTAGAGACTGGGAGGCACTGTGGTTGAGTGGGAAAGGTTCTGGATCTGGAGTCATAGCATCTGAGTTCAAATGCTGGTTCTGCTACTTATTATCTGTGAGACCATAGGCAAATTTTATCTCTTTGGGCCCCAATTTTTCCACTATAAAATAAGAGGGTTGGACTAGATGGGCAACATGAAAATATGAAAGAGACTTAGGAGACAAAATGAGAACATGTAAATAGCTTTATAGCTAGAAATGTCTAGAATATGAACTAGAAGTGCCAAGAACATACCCCTCCTGTGTGTGTGTGTGTGTGTGTGTGTTCATAGCAGCTAGATGGCTTTAGTGTATTGAGTTCTAGACCTTGAGTCAAAAAGACAAAATCCAGTCTTGGATACTTACTAGCTGTATGGCCTTAAGCAAATAACTTAATATTTACCTGCCTCAGTTTCCTTGTCTATAAAATGGAGATAATAATAGCACCTATCCACAAAGGTTGTTGTGAGGATAAAATGTGATAATATTTGTAAAGCATATATATAATCATATATATATGTATCCATATAATCATATAATCATATATATATAATCATATATATATATATCTCACACTTCCCTCTTATACTTTAATATTACTATCAAACAGAATTGTAGAACTACAAAGGACAAAAGGTATTGCCTAATGCCACCTCCTCAATTCACAGATGAGGAAATAAAGAGAATTAGAGAAATTGAGTGGCTTGTTCAAGCAGCCTATCACACAAGCAAACAAGTGTAGAATCAGGACCATAACCCAGGCTTTTTGATTTCTAGTTCAACACCCTTTCTACTATCCTACCTTTTTTTTTCTAGGACTATTGAAATGACCCACAGCAGGTGGAATACAAGAAACACCACATTTTTCCTAGTGCCTTAGCATCTTTATTTCAAAGATCAGAAGGTTCAGACACCTTGAGCCACCACTACACATCATGGTGTTATAACACAACGATCCATAAAGTAATAAATCCCCCTTCTGTAGAAGTCATTTAGTCAGTCAGCAAACATTTTAAAAGCGCTCAGAACATGCCAGTACTAAGCACTGGGATACAGAGAAAGGCAAGAGCAGCCCTTACCCCCAAGGAGCTTACATCTTAATATGGTAGATAACAGGGAGTAAGGAAGACTTAGCCTTAAGTCCCTCCTGGAACAAACACTGGCCTTGTGATCTTGAGCAAGTCACTTAACCTCTTAGTACCCCAGACAGCTCACTAAGGCCGTAAAAATCACAGGGAAGGTGCCAACCAATACTGATGGAACCTCTTTGGGAGATGTATAAGTGAAGAATATTCAAGGCACAATAGTTTAATAACAATAACAATAACAGCAATAGCTTGCTTTTTTAAAAAACATGTTAAGGTTTGAAAAAATGTTTTATAAATATTATTGCATTTTCTTTTCACAATATCCTTGGGAGGTAGATGCTATTATTTTCCTTGTTTCATAGTTGAGGAAATTGAGTCTGATAGAAGTTAAGTGACTTGCCTAGGGACACATAGACTTTACATGTCTTTTTTGTTTGTTTGTTTTTGCTAGGCAATGGGGTTAAGTGATTTGCCCAGGGTCACACAGCTAGTAAGTGTTATGTGTGTGAGGCCAGATTTGAACTCAGATCCTCCTGAATCCAGGGCCGGTGCTCTATCCATCCTAACTGCCCCTACATGTCTTTTACAGGCCAAATGTGAACTCCAGTTCTCTATGCACTGCACTACTTAGAGAACAGACTATAAGACAGACCCACAAAAAAAACCTGTATTTCCACAGATCAACCATCACAGAAATAGGAGAAATTAGGAAGAGAGATATAATCTGCAATAATGACTAAAGTATCAAAAATTTTGGCATTAACTACCAAAACACATATAAGATCTATATAATGAAACAATAAAAACAATTTTAAAATAAGGAAGAATTAAGTAATTGGAAAGCTACAGAATATGTAGGGCTTGGTTAAGTCAAAATATTAAAAAGGCCAACACTACTGAAATAATTTAAGAATTTAACATAGTTCCAAACAAAACACTGGGCTACTCCAACAAATTAAACTGATAACAAAACTCATAAGAAAAAAAAAACAGGAGAGGATATTATGAATAACAAAAAGGAAGGGGGAATTACATTGCTTGACTTGAAATTGTATTATAAGGCAACAGTTATCAAAATTATCTAGTAGCGGATCTTTAAAATATAAAAATAGATCAATGGAAAATATAATACAAAATTAGAACTAAAGGAATAAAATAAACAAGAGTTAGAAAAACCCATGATTACAAGTCATTCTTCCAGTAATGAATTATTAGGATGATCATGTTTAAGTAATCATGGATCTCACCAATGTGGTCTGTAACATTTTGAGGTTTGATGCAATCAGCATGATATCACCTCAAATAGAAGTCTCTGTAAGACCTCCCTATTGTCAGGGAATCCCTTTTCCATCTTTGCTTTGTTCTGGTACTTTATGGCTTTACAGAGCATGAATTTCCTTATTTTGTGCCTCATCTGATTATGAAATTTTGATCTGTGTTTCCATTTAGCAAGGACTCTTGTATTCACTCCACGAGCTCATATCAAGCACCTACTATGGACAGGGAACTATACACAGGAAATTCAAGGACAAAAGCCAACACAGTTCCCGATTTCCAAGAACTTTGATTCTATTGAAGTGAAACAATGTAGACACAAAAATTAATACAAAAGCTTTTGGATCTGCCATCAATGGGTGGACCCAGTGCCACGATGCAGATTTTCGTGAAGACTTTGATGGGGAAGACCATTACCCTTGAGGTTGAACCATCTGATACTATTGAAAATGTCAAGGCCAAGATACAAGATAAGGAAGGTATTCCCCCATCAACAAAGATTGATTTTTGCAGGCAAGCAACTGGAAGATGGACAAACTTTGTCTGACTACAACACTCAGAAGGTGTCTAGCCTTCATCTTGTTCTGAGGCTTCATGGTGGTGCCAAGAAGAGAAAGGAGAAGTCTTACACCACTCCCAAAAAGAACAAGCATAAGAGAAAGAAGATTAAGCTTGCTGTTCTGAAGTACTATAAGGTTGATAAGAATGGCAAGATTAGCCACCTTCAACGAGAGTGCCCTTCTGATAAATGTGGTGTTGGGATCTTTATGGCTAGCCATTTTGACAGATGTCTAACTTACTGCTTCAACAAGCCAGAAGACAAGTAAATGTATATGTGTTAATAAAAAAAAAACTATTAAAAAATTAATACAAAATATGTACAATGTGAATATAAAATATTTTCTGGGCAGAGAGTACTAATACCAATGGAGCTCAGCATTTGAGCTGAGCCCTGAAGGAGGAATTTAGAGAGTCTGCAGCAGAGCTAAAGGGGACCATATTTCAGGCATGAGAAACAGCCTGTGCAAAGGAGCCAAGACAGGAGATGGAATGTCTGGTGTAAAGAATTTCAAATTTTTTTGGAATCTACTGTCTAATGGAGAGTAAAGTGCAATAAACCTTGGGAAGGTAGGCTAGAGACAGAATGTGAAAGGCATTAAAAGCCAAACTGAGGTATGAGTTATCATGAGGACAAAAGGGAGTTGCTAGTTTCTTGCCCAAGGGAGGGATATGGTCAGATGTGTACTATGGGAACATCATTTCAACAGCTGTAAGGATGCAAGGAAACTAATTAGCAGACTACCACAGTAGTCCAAGTGAGAGATGACAAGATCCTGAACCAGGCAGGTGGCATTGTAAGTAATGTGATCTATGAGTGATTTCTCGCTGGAGCAGGAGGCTTCAACATTGTTGTCCTCTACTGAGTCAAATATTTGTTTGTTTGTGATCAACAAATAAAAAATTTAGCAGTACTTTGTATTCTCTGTACCTTTCAGGGATATGTATGTCTGCAAGATATGCTCTAGAATAAAGAATTGTTTGTGAAAGATTAGCTGTTTCCTGTTGAAAATTTTCATATTTTTTCATGTAAATCATGCCCATATAAATCTTAAATACTTAATTCCTTCAAAATTCATACAAATCAAGTTAATAAGCATTTATTAAGCTCCTACTATGTGCTAGGTGCTGTGCTAAGCACTGGGGATATAAAGAAAGGCAAGAGATAGTCCCTGGGTCTCAAGGAGTTCCCAGTCTAACAGAGGTGACAACATTAAAATACATAAATACAGGATAAATTAGAGATTATCTCAGAGGGAAGGCACAAAGATTAAGGAGGACTAAGAAAGGCTTTTTTTCAGGAGGTGTAACTTTAGCTGACACTTGAAGGAAGTCAGAGAGGTCAGAAAGTGATAATTCCATCCATGGAGACAGTCAGTGACAGCTGTGGACAGCCAGTGTGCCCCAGGTTGAGAATGGAGTGTCTTGGGTGAGGAACAGGAAGGAGACCAGTGTCACTGGATGGCAATGTTACGTCAGGGGGTGTAAGAAAGCTGGAAAGATAGGAAGGAGCCAGGTTATGAAGGGCTTTAAAAGCCAAACAGAGGATTTTACATTTGATGTTAGAGGAAATAGGGAGCTACTAGAAATTACTGAACAGAGGTGGATAGCTAGAGACATGCATGAGGGTTGGGCTTTAGGAAGATCAAGCTGAAAGCTAGGTGGAGGCTGGACTGGAGATAGGAAAGACTAGCTGCAGGAAGACCAACCAGCTGGCGCTACTCTTAGGTGTCAGGAGATGATGGCGCTATCAGGCTGGGGCCGCATCCGCCACAAAGGTCCAAAGATAGGAACATTTACTAAGTGCCCCCTATGGGAGGAAATAATACATACAGAGAAAAGTAAATGCAAAGTAACTGGGAAGAAGGCATTAGAATCTGGAGGGAATAAAAACTGGCTCCTGTAGGAGCTCTGAAGGAAGCCAGGTAGGCTAAGACACAGACAGACTCAGATACCACCTTCCAGAAGAGGCCTTTCCTAATCCTAAATTGCTTGGGCTTTCTCTGTCTCTCCCTAACTCAAACTCCTGTATATATTTTTATATTTTCTTTATTTGTGTACATTTCTTTACTCCCCAATAGAACATAAGGTTGCTAAGGGGAGATACTCTTTCCTTCCTGTGTTTGTACTCCTACTACCTAACATGGTGCCTCAGACCTAGCAATCACCTAAAAGATGCTTGTGGAAACTTGGCCCTGGAGAAGAGATGAGAAATGTTACCTCCCTTTCTCCTTTGAAGTCTGTCAGTCAACTAGGCAAAAAGAGATACTACGTGCTAGGCAGCATGCTGAGTACTAAGCAAGGCAAAAAAGAAGGGAACTCTGGGAACATTGCATATTATGTCGGACTTAGGTGATGCACTCTTTAGTTTGCTGAACTGCTTTTTCCCCCTTTCTTTTTTATTCTTTATTACAAAAACGGTTTGATGGGTAGGGGAAGGGACAGGGATATATGAAGAAATGAAGGTGATATAAAAACAAAAATACATGAATAAAAATATATAAATAAAAATATAAGATTTTAAAATTGCTTTTTGAATTGACATTGATATATTCCTAATATCATCTAGGAAAGGTCAAAATTAAATCAAATTAGGAAGTCTCAAAGGAATCTTTGGGGAGGGCATGAAAACAGTATATTGGAACAATCCCATTTGATTTCTTAGAACTGAGCTAGAAAGAGATGGGAATCAAAGACAGCTTTCCTTTTGCGTCAATCTAGCTCTCCAGTTAAGTATAACTGTGCTTGTGCAAGCAAGTCACTTACATCGAAACAGGATTTTTAAATTTTTTTCTCAAAGTTACAGTCAAGACCTATGAAATTAAAAAAAACCAGAATATATTTGAATATCATGGAATAATGTATATAATAAAGCTAACCCACATTGTAGATCTGAAAAACATTTTGAGCATCATTATGATACATGAGGAAAACTAGTCCAAGAAATCCTACAGCTCCGTTGGTCTTTTCTTCACAGATGTCTTGGAGCCCAGCATGATATAGTGAAGAAAAGCATGGCTTATGAATTCAGGAGAACAGGGTTCAAGTTCCATCTATGCTATTTATTATGACATGACACTGGGCAACATGGAGTATTGGATAGGGAGCAATGTTCTAAGTAACTGGGTAGTGAGTCAGTCTCAAACTCAGGAAGACCTAATGTCAATTCAATTCAATGAATATTTATTAAGTGCCTACTGTGTGCCAGCACTAGGCTTCTGAAACATACTGGCTGTAATACTGTGATCAAGTCATTTCATTGCTCATTGCTCTAGGCAACTCTCTAAGGCTATAAATTGCAGAGAAAGTGCTGACCTGCATTAGCAGAGGTAGTTTCTTGATCCAGACCTTCCCAGTACTAATTGAAATCATAGGTCTTGGCTCTATTCCTATCCCCCATTACACTGAACAAGTCATTTTAACCTCTGGGCCTCAGCTTCCTTATCTATAAAATTAGAGAGTTGGACTAAATGAATTCCAAGATCCCTTCCAGTTCTAAATCCTCTAATCCAACAATCCTTTGCCCTGCCGTGTTTTCTGCTCCATAATCTGCGGTCCAACTATGCTGCTAAACTTTTGCTATATTCAAACACATTTTTAATGCCAGAGATCTCAAGACATATGTAGCAACTGTCAATTCACTATTTCATACCACAACAAACAAAACAATGCCAATTAAAATTGAACTGGCCAAACAAATCAACTTCTCCCCATGGAGATGGGCTCAAAAATTCAGATCTAAGCCAAAACTGGGGGTGTTAAGAGGTGGAATGGCAAAAAATTCCAAAGAGTTGTATTATTTGTAATAAATATAATGCATCTAGTTCTCCAAGTTTTTTGGTGTGGGAAAGCTCTCAGCAGAGGCACACTTACTGGTTGACTCCCAAATAAAATAAAAATAACAGGATAATGTCTGTAAATGTTGTATAAACATAAAATAAATAACAAAACCCAGTAAACTGCCACAAGGAGGTAAAGGAAAAAATATATCACTGCTATGAGCATGCAGTAGTAATTGCTTGGAAATGTTTTTAGATTCCAAATAATTTCATATTAAAAAGTTTAACTGCAGGTGGATCAGAGTTTCAAGGAGGTGGGGATGTAGTTGGAAATAATATTTCCAATAATAGATAGATAAAACATTTTAAAACGCTTATATATGCCAGGCAAGCTGCTAAGTGCTAGGGATAAAAATACAAGCAAGACAGTTTCTACCCTCAAACAGCTTCTAATTCCCCTTTTTATTAGAAGGGGAAAACACATACAGGAGCTAGAAGGGGGCACTGTGGAGGAGTGGGTAAGGTGAGGCAGGGGTGGGGAACCTGTGACCTCGAGGTCACATATGGCCCTCTAGGTCCTCAAGTGGGGGCCACCTGTGACCTGGAAGCCACGGGTTCCCCACCGCTGGTATAAGGCTTCTGGTGAGGAGATGGAGAAGTCTGGGAGTAAAGGGAGAGTGGCTGGGGCCTCTCATGAAATGGTGATCTAAGCTAAGGGCTCACCCATCCAAAGAGTAGGCCCTAGAGTCTCAATTCAATAATGACAATCAAAAGAAGGAATAAAAGACATCAAGAAAATATATGTGATGGGAAAAAGGGTTGGGTTTGCCATGTAATGGGAGAGAAGGAAAACAGATTAATGTTGCAACAGTGTCCATAAAATGCTAAAATAACTAAAAGAAGGCTTTTATTATGTTGGGGAGATCTTCCATAGAGTAGGGAAGATATGGAAGACTGGGATAGGATTTGTGCTGTACCAGTATAGGATGGACCCACACTGATGAGATTTCATCAGCTTTCAATTAAAATCTTTTTTTTGGGGGGGGCGCAATTGGGGTTAAGTGACTTGCCCAGGGTCACACAGATAGTACGTGTCAAGTGTTTGGTCTGAGGCCAGATTTGAACTCAGGTCCTCCTGACTTCAGGGCCGGTGCTCTATCCACTGTGACACCTAGCTGCTCCCAATTAAAATCTTTAGTGAGGAATAATCCATTATCTAGGCACAGTGCAGTGCTAGGCCTAGAGTCAGGAAGACTTGAGTTCAAATCTAGCTTTGGACACTTACTAGCTATGTGACCCTGGGCAAGTCACTTAACCCTGTTTGCCTCAGTTTCCTCATCTGTAAAATGAGCTGGAGAAGGAAATGGCAAACCACTCCTGTGTCTTTTGCCAAGAAAACCCCAAATGGGGTCCTGAAGACTTGGTCAAGACTGAAAACAACTGAACAACAACAACAATCCATTATAACCTGAGGTGACTCTTTCCAATTTGGGAGAATTTTGTTAGGAAGTCTTACATAAAGACAAGATATGTTTCCTTGCAATGTTCATCCTCTGTTCGGAATTCTGTGCACTGGGGTGGAGTCGGGGGCGATCAAAGCATGTCTAATCCTTTGTCCGCAAGACAATCTTTCAGATGCATGACAACATTTAATATTCTTTTCATTGTTTTCTCCAGGTTAATACCCCTAGTTCCTTTAACTGCCTTACATGTAGCATAAACTTGAGGTTCTTTACCATTTTGATTGCCCTCTACAGGAAAGTCTCTACTTATCAATGTCCTTCTTAAATGTGATACCCCAAACTGAATACAACACCCCAAAGGTAGTCTGACCAGGGAAGAGTACAACGGGATGATAGCTTCCAGTATTCTGGACATGATAGCTCTATTAGTTTAGTATATGATCACATTCACTTGTTTGGCAGACACTTACCAACTGGGTGACCTTGGGCTAGTCACAACCTTTCTTAGCTTCAGTTTCCTCCTCTGTAAAATAGGAGGAACCAATGAGATAACATGTAAAACACTTTAAAAATCTTAAAGTGCTACAGAAATGCTAGTTGTTGTTGTTATACATTGATCAATTTCAATTGATTAATTGCAATTTTGTTGCAGCTGTGTTATTCTTCCATTTACATTGTTGTAGTTGTGTACACAGTTTTCCTGGTTTTACTTGTTTTGCAATGAATTTTCTTATACTTCCCTATATTATTTATATTCACCATTTATCCTGGAGCTGCCAAATTCCATCATATTCTGGCTATTGATTATTGAAACTAATAAGCATGGAGGCAACTGGGTACAATGAAAAGAGCCCTGGCTTAGGAATCAGAGGGCCTAGGTTCAGACAGCTGGTGGCACAGTGGTAAGAGTGCTTGATCTTCAGTCAGAAAGTTGTTGTTTAGTCATTTCAGTCATGTCTGACTCTTTGTGACACCATTCGGGGTTTTCTTGGCAGAGATAGTGGAATGGTTTGCCATTTCCTTCTCCAGCTCATTTTCATTCCTTTCATTCCTCAGATGAGGAAACTGAGGCAAACAGGTTTAAGAGACTTGCCTAGGATCACATAGCTAGTAAGTATCTGAGGCCAGATTTGAACTCAGGGAGATGAGTCTTCCTGACTCCAGACTGGGCACTATCCATTGAGCCACCTAGCTAATCTTAGTCAGGAAGACCTTAGTTCAAATCCTCTTTAGTTAGTAAACTGTGTGACTTAGGCAAATCATTTAACCTCTGTCTGCCCCAGTTTCTTCAACTATAAAATGGGAATATAATAGTATAGACCTTGCAGAGTTGTTGTGAAGATCAAATAAGATAATATTTATAAAGGGCTTAGCATAATGTCTGGCACATAGTAGGTGCTTAAAAAATGCTTGTTTATAAGACAATTCCAAAAGACTCATGATGGAAAAATGGCATCCACATCCACAGAAAGAACTATGACTATGGAGTCTGAATGCAGATTGAAGCATACTATTTTCTTTTTTGTTGTTTTTTCTTTCTCGTGGTTTTTCCCTTTTGTTCTGATTCTTTCACAACATGACTAATGTGGAAATATATTTAATATGATTGTTTAAAAAAATGGTTATTTACTTCCTTTCCTCCTTCAGGGCAGGGACTGGTTTTTTCCTTTGTTTATTTCTTATATACTCCTGGGGCTTACTCAGGAAGAATAGTTGAACTCTTGAGTCATTCCAAACAAAAGGTGGGGTTTGAAAACTGTATGAAACTACCTTGTAAATCTAAAATAAGTGCCCATTGTCTCCCAGCTTACCCAGGTATCCCCAAGCAGGTACCTGGGAAAGATTAGCTCAAGTGAAAGTAGCTTTCTTTAATCTTTTCTAGGGAAGTCAACTCTACATGAAGACTCACATTAAGGATTTCAAATACAGCCTCAAACACTAGCTCTGTGACCCTGGGCAACTCACTTAACCCTGTTTGTCTCAATTTCCTCATCTGTAAAATGAGATGGAGAAGGAAATGGCAAACCACTCCAGTATCTCTGTCAAGAAAACTCCAAATTGGGGGTCACAAAAGAGTCAGACATGACTGAACAACAACGGCCCTGAAACCTCTAGTCACCTTCTACATTGGGGGTTAATCCTTTCATCTTCCAGAAAGCTCCTCCTATCAATTCATCAAGCAATCAAGAAAGCAAGCAATTATTAAGTGCTAACTATGAGCCAAACAGTAATCAAAAGCACTGAAGATACAAAGACAAAAGTGAAAAAAAAACAGTCTCACTCTCAAAGAGCTTACATTCTAACAGGGCAGACAACATGCTCACACATTAGACAGGGAACATACACAAAATGAATTCAAGTTTGGGGAAGGGGTATGCCAGCAGTGGAGGCGGTCAGGAAAAGCCCCATGAATTAGGTAGAACTTGTGCTGAGCGCTTTGGAGAAACTAGGGATTCTTAGATATTGAAGGTGAGAACGGAGTATTTTTCAAGGCATGAGGGGATAGCAAGTATAAAATCACAGAGACAGAACATGGAGAACCTATGAGGTCAGGCAAGACAGTAAAGTGTTAGAACATGGATACCTGTTCTTTCTGATTGTTTAGGACCAGCTCCAAGGAGTTTGGAAGTGTAAACATGTAGAAGAAGCTGGTACCTTAACCTGCCTCAGTCTCAGTTTGCTTCCCTAGAGACCTTGAGAAATCACCACTTGGCTGGTTCATCTACAGCCTCTGTCTTTGCCCTGGACTTCCCCCAGAGCATATTTCCACAGAGCACACAATTAGCCAAAGAGACTGAATAGGTCAATTGTCTTTGCTCTTGCATGAGCCAGGGATCCAATGTATCCACCTCTGGCCACCTCATTCCTAAGTCTTTCCGAGTTGCCCTTCCCAAGTTAGCATCAGATCCAGGCCTCAGACCCTTTGACCTCAAATTGCCAGCTCCTGCCTCCTGTCCAGACTCTTTGAGGCTACACCCTTGCTTGCTTCTATTTGCTGTGCAGGGGGCATCATAGACCTTACAGGACTCATCACTATCAATCACTACAAGACTGGACATTGAGAGACAGCCCTGAATAGTCTAATTACCTCTTTCTTTTAATGCACTTCTCTCAAGTTCTTAATAATCTGTCCAAACTCATTCCTCAATGGTTAGCATATTCCCAACCCATCATATGTTTCTCATCCCAGGGATTCTGAACCCTTGTCATTGTACAAATCCCATTTCCCACCCCACATCCATTGCCCATTTCATTACCTCTAAATGCTCCTCAATCCAACTGCCTCCCTCCCAAATGTCCCTCTTGAGACCTGCCCACCCCTACCACTGTGCTCTCTGGAAAACCCTATATTTAACAAACTTGCTTTCATTCTTTTATCACTCTTTCCATCTTCTGGCATCTAATGGGACCTGGTTCCCTTCTGATTAAACTATATCACTCACTGCCCATCCTTTCCAGTTACTGGATACACCATCCCACCCCACTTACTGGTAACAGGGGAGGAGTTAGGTTTGTTATCTATAAGCCCCCCCAAAATAGTATCCTTCTTACCTCAATGATTTCAATAGTGAACTCATCCGCTTTCTTCCTACCCCAACTTTTGCCGTCACACTAGGGGACTTCAGCATTTATACTGATACTTCCTCAAACACTCTAACTTCCCAATTCCTCAACTTACTTATTTCCTATGAACTATTCCTCCAATCCATCTCAGCTACACACAGAGATCATACAAACGAAGATCACATCAAAGTAATACCCTTGATATTGCTTTCACCTACAAGCATTCCACATCTATGTTTATGAATTCAGAAATATCTCTATCTGATCAAAATCTTTTATCATTCTGTCTTTTCCTCTGGCTTATGATCCCTCTGTTCTTTGTCGTCACTATGACCTTCCATGTCTCCATCTCTCAGTTCTCCCCCCGACAATCACCTCTACACTGGCTATACTTTCCCCCTTTCTCTATTTTGACACTTTGGTTAACCAGTTCAATTTCACATCCTATCATCTTCACTTAAATCACTCTAATTCTATTCCCAGTCATACCCCAACCTTGGATTACTCCCAACATTCACTTTCTTTGTTGTTGTTGTTGTTGTTTTGTTGATTTAGTCCTGTCTGAAACTTGGTGACCTCATTTGGGGTTTTCTTGGCAAAGATACTAGAGTGGTTTGCCATTTCCTTCTCCAGCTCATTTCACAGATGAGGAAACTGAGGCAAATAGGGTCAAGTGATCTGCCCAGGGTTACACCTAGTGTCTGAGGCTGGATTTGAACTCAGGTCTTCCTAACTCCAGAGCCAGCACTCTATCCAATGTGCCACCTAGCTGCCCCATTCACTTTCTTTATTCTTTAAGAAACCATGTGGATTGATTGAGTCCACTCCAGATTTATGTTACATAATCTCAACTGAGTCCTCACTAAAGCAAGACAATCTTTTTATGATTCATTATTCCACCACCACAACAGTTCTTCCAATTTTTTTTTCCTTTCTTAAACCTCCCATGGCATCCCTTCCCCATAACTTGTCAGTTGAGAACCTTGCTTCATATTTTATTGAGTAAATTGAGACCAGCAGGCAGCTAGGTGGCACAGTGGATAGAGTGCTAGGCCCGGAGTCAGGAAGACTCATCTTCCTGAGTTCAAATCTGGACTCAGGCACTTACTAGCTGTGTAACCCTGGGCAAATCACTTAACCTTGTTTGCCTCAGTTTCCTCATCTATCAAATGAGCTAGAGAAGTAAATGGCAAACCACTCCAGTATCTTTGCTAAGAAAACCCCAAAAAGGGTCACAAAGAGTTGGACACAACTGAAAAACAAAAAATTGAGACCATTTGCCAAGAGTTCATTCTTCTCCACTCCTCATCTCATATCACTCATGTGTTTTCCCCAACTATCTCCTCCTTCATCCCTTTGAAGAGATAGTCCTTTTCCTTACCAAGGCAAACCCCACCACATGCACAAATGATTCCATTCTATTCTATCTTCTCCACAGATTGCTCTCTCTATCATCCCCACTCTCACTTATCTTTAATCTTTCCACATGTACTGGCTGTTTCCCTGTTGTCTACAAACATACCCTTTTATCCCCACCCTCAACTTTAACGCCACCCCCCAAAAAAAACCCAAACCATCACGTGATCCATATAGTAATTGTCTCATAAGTCTCCTCTCTTCTCTGTCTAAACTCCTCGAGAAGGTTTTCTACAATAGATGCTTTCACTTCCTTTACTCTCCTTCTCTTCTTAATTTTTCTACAGTTCGGCTTCTGACTGCATCATTCAACAGAAACTGCCTTCTCCAAAGTTGACACCGATCTCTTAATTGCTAAATCCAATGGCCTTTTCTCAGTCTTTAACTTTCTGGATCTCTCTGCAGCCTTTGATACTTTCAATCACCCTCCTCCTTAGCACTTGCTTTTCTCTAGGTTTCCATGACACTCCATCTCCTACTACTGGTTTGACCATTCTTTTTCAGTCTCCTTTGTTGGATCTTCTTCGGGGTCAAGTCCACTAATTGTAGTTATGCCCCCAGGCTCTGTCCTAGGCCCTCTTCTCTTCTCTTCTCCTTCTCTACTATGTCACTTGGCGAGCTCATCAGCTCCCATTGATTCAATTATTATTTTTATGCAGATGATTCTCAGTATCCAGCTCTAACTTCTCTCCTGTCTTATCTCTCCAACTGCCTATTAGACATCTTGAACTGGATGCCTATAGACATATTAAACTCATCATGTTCAAAACTGAACTCATTTTACCCCTGCCCCAAATACTCCCTCTAACTACTACAGGAATACCTTGTTTTATTGTACTTCACTATTGGGCTTCTCAGATATTGCATTTTTTACAAATTGAAGGTCTGTGAAAACCCTATGTCAAGCAAGTCCATCAGTGCCATTTTTCCAACAAGATGTGCTCACGTTGTATCTCTGTGTAACATTTTGGTAATTCTCAAAATATTTCAAATTTTTTCATTATTATATCTGTTACGGTCATCTGAGATCAGTGATCTTTGATGTTACTATTGTGATTGTTTTAGGTGCCACGAACTGTGTCCACATAAGACAGTGAAATTAATCAATTAATTTTGTGTGTTCTGACTGCTCCACCAACTGTCCATCCCTGCTCCCCTTAAGCTTCCCTGATCCCTAAGAGATAACCATGTTGAAATTAGGTCAATTAATAACCCTACAATGGCCTCTAAGTGTTCAAGTGAAAGGAAGAGTTAATAATTGTGGCAAACTTCATTGTTGAATTATTTTAAGAAATTGCCACAGCAACTTTCAGCAACCACCACCCTGATTAGTCAGCAGCCACCAAAAACAAGACAAGATCCTCCACCAGCCAAAACATTATGATTTGCCGAAGGGTCAGATGATAGTTAACATTTTTAAAAAATAAAGTATTTTTTAACTAAGGTATGGATATTTTAAAGACATAATACAACTGTACACTTAATAGACTATAGCATAGTATAAACATAACTTTTATATATACTGGGAAACCAGAAAATTCATGTGACTCACTTTATTGCCATATTCACTTTATTGCAATATTTCTTTATTGCAGTGTTCTGGAATAGAACCTACAATAATTTCCAAGGTACACCAATAGTGATAAGTATGATTCAGGGTACCACAATCCTCCTAGACACCCAGGCTTACAACCTTTTCCCCAAAACTCTCCCTTCTTACAACTACTATCAAAGCAAAAGTGCATCTCCATCCTCCCAAACCCCAAGGCTTGCAACTTGAATGTCATTCTTGACTCCTCATTCTCTCGTCTCCCCTGCCATATTCAATCTCTGGCCAGGCCTGTCGGTTCTCCCTTCACAATATTTCTTGCATATGCCCCTGACACTACTGCCACTCTGCTACAGGCCTCATCACTTTTTGATCTATTGCAAGAGCTTTCTGTTTGGTTTCCTTATATCAAATCTCTCCTTACTCCAGTCCAACCTCCACTCAGCTGCCAACGTGATCTCTGATCTTCCTAAAGAACAGGTCTGACCATGTCTCTCCCCTACTCAGTAAACTCCAATTGCTCCCTCTTAACTCCAGATCGAATGCAAAATCCTGTGACTTTTAAAGCCCATCACAACCTGTCACCTTTCCACCTTTCCAGTGTTCTTATATTTACTCTCATCCATATACTCTACAATCCAGCAACACTGTCCTCCCTGTTGTTCCTCGCACAACTCTAAATTCCTACTCTGCCTTTTTATCAGTTGCCCCCCTCCCCCCATGCTTGGAATGCTTTTCTTCCTGTTCCCTGACTCCTGGATTCCTTTAAGACTCAGCTAAAATTTCAACTTCTTCAAGAAGCTTTTCCCAATGCTCTTCAATGATAGTGCCCTTTCTCCGAAATTATTTCCAAGGAGAAAAAGTGCAGGCATCTATTATAGCAGAGTTTAGCCACAAAGTACATAAGAGATATAGGACAACAGGGGATAAGGATAGAAGGACATAGTACGAAGTAAGGATTTTTTGAGGATGGGGGAGATGTGGGCATGTTTGTAGGCAGTAGAGAAGGAGTCAATAGACAAGGAGAGACTGAAAATAAGTGAGAGAAAAGGGATGACAGAGGAGCTAATCCGTTGCAGGAGGTGGGGATCACTACACAAGATGATGTTGTACACAAAATGTCCTAGCTGATGGGTTATAATAATTTGCATTAAAACAACATTTTCATTTCAAGAGTTGTCTAGCCCCAAGGCCTCTGGTTGACTGGAATAATGGTGGTGCCCTTAACCAAAAGAGAAATTTTGATGAGGGACTGGCTAGGGTAGGGATGATATACAACTCTAAATTCTGTGATTCTTACTCCAATGAGTGCACTAACACCATGCCTTGTCCTTAACTTTCTATCTTTCCCAATGACTACCACAGAGGCACAATGCTTTTCTCATGGTGAGTTCTTTTAAAAAGTTTTATTGGTGCCTTTGTTTTCCATCATAGTAATTTCTGGATATTTCCCCATGCAAGTCTTTCCATATGACACAGAAAACTATTAAGTAAACTCAATGGACGTCGTGACTGGTTTTATAGAACATGCACCATTCCTCATGTATAAGTCTCTCACTTCTCCAAGAAACTGAGGAAGGAATATGTTCTCCAGGGCCAAGAATGGTTATTATAACTGTACAGCATGTGGACTGGGGTGAGCGATCTTTTTGCTCACATTACTGTAGAATATTGTTTTCCTGTTCTGCTTACTTTGTTCAGACCTTGGCAACATGGCATCCAATTTTGCCACTCAGATCACTTTCCCTAAAGTTTCCATTAATATCTTAAGTGCAAAATCTGATGGTAGTCTTTCAGTTTTCATGGTTCTTGTCTTCTCTATTGTACTAACATTGTTGGCCACCCTCTACTCCTAGTTACTCTCTCCTTTCTGGGTTTTTGTGATGCTGATCTCTTCTTGTTTTTCTTACTATCTTTCAAGCCACTCCTCAGTCTTCTTTGCTGGCTCATCATCTGTATCATGCCCTCCAATGTGGGTATGTTCCAAGTTGCTGTCCTGAACCCCTCTTCTTTTTACTCTATCTACTCTCTGCAAGCTGATTAGCCCTCATGCGTTTATTACCTGTCATTTCTCTGCAGGTATTATCACACTGTATTCTCCCTGAATACTTAAAATTTTTAAAACTATTTTTTCATTCTGAACTTAAAATGAACATTTTCATATATAAAATAGAACATAAAAAGAGAATTATACATAAACATACTCTGTGCTATCTTCATGAACAAGGTCATTGGAGCATGCCCAATAGACTGTTTTCTAACTAATCATGATAGATTTGCATTACTCTAATCACACTCATGATAGTTCTCCCTCCCTGACCTATTGCATGAATTCCCAAGACACACAGTTTAAGAGATTAGACATTCTAAGTGAGCTGACCAGATATAGGTTAGGGGTAGACATCTTTGTTCTACTCCCCAGATGAAGAAATCAAGGCAGGCCAGGTGTGGTGGTACATGCCTAGAAGCCCAGCTCCTGTGAAAGCTAAGGCTTTTGAGTTCAGGAGTTATGAGCAATAATGGATCAAGTGTTTGCACCATCTGGCATCAATATTGTAAGTCCCTGGGAATTCGGAGGAGGGAAAACAGATAGATTGATTGAGGAGGTTTAACTAGCCCAGGTCAGAAGCAGAGTAGGTCAAAGATCCCGATCAGTATTGAGGCTGGACCTGTGAGTAGTCCCTGTATTTCTGGCCTGGTTAAGACAGGGAGACCAAATCTTTGAAAAACAGACAAACAGACAAATAAAAGGAACCCATGCACAAAGGCTTCCCTGGCTTACTCGAAAATACAGTGATGAAATCAGAACTATTTTCTAGGCCTCCTGACTCGAACATGGTGCTTTCCCCAAAAACTATGTTGCCCCTACAGGCCCTTTGGTATTCTTTCTCCTTTTATCTGTTTCATGTCTGGTCAAGACTTCTCTCTACAGGAACACAGGAAATAAAATGCAGAGGTTTATTTCTACTATTTATTAACATTTAAGTAAAGTATGGATGAAGGAAAGGGCTTTTAAGAATAAGATGAGTGGATTATCTCCAGATTTCAACTTTTAAGTCATCTCTGTTTCTGATTAAAATGAAGTTAGTTATAGCTTCTTTCTCTTCCCACTTGCTTTTCATACCTCAGAAACTGGTATCTACTTGGGATATGGGAGGATAATGTTTGGGAGGAAATTTTAGGATTTATTCACTAAAGTACAGATCAAATTCTGATCTATGTCCTTCCTTTTTTTTTTTTTCAGATTGCCCTATAAACTAGCTTCCTCTTCTGACTTCCCTATTTTTATTAATAATATCACCAAAGTCCAGGTTACTCTGGCTTTCAAGATGAGTCATTTTCAACTCTTGTTTCTCCTTTGTTTCTAACATCTAATATGTTACTGGACTCTTTCATTCTCCTTTTTAGGAGAATTTAGGCAGTGTGGTTTTGCATAGTAGAAGGATTGCTGCATTGGGCATCAGAGGAATAAGTTTCAAATCTCAGCTGTGTCACTTATTCCTTGTGAAATCTGGGCAACCTCTCCAGGACTCGGCTTTCTTATGTGTAAAATGATGGGACTGAACTAGATGAGGTCCCTTAAAACTCTAAATTTATGATCCTAAAATGCCTCCTTCATCCACCCTTTTATTTCCCTTCTATCTACCACCACATAACTATTCATTCTAACGAACACTTATTAAATGCCTACTCCAAGCTAGGTGCAGGGGGAGATAAATAATTTTGACCAGACCCCGACCTCAATAATCAACGAGATTGAGAGGATGACAGACACAAATACAAGAACAATCTAATACAACAGAACAAAACAACCCAGCACAAACAGAATGCTGCAATCAGAGCGCTTTGTGAGATACGAGGAAGCAATGGCTACTGCTAACTGGTAATGTCAAAGATAGCTTCTTGAACATTGTGGCTTTTTAGCCAGGTTTTAAAGGATGGGCAATACTACCACAGCAAAGAAGTGGGGGAGAGGAAATTTTAGGGGAAAAGGAAAGAATACAAGCTAAGATAGATCTGTGAAAGTACAGGATTTGTATGAAGAATTATGAAGGCAGAATGGTGCAGAAGATAAAGCAATGGATTTGATTCAGATTGCCTATATTCAAGCCCTGGCTCTGCTACTCATTACTATGTTAGCTTGAACAAATGACTTGTGCTTTTAAAACTTCAGTTTCCCCATCTGTAAAATGAGAGAGTCGGACTAAATTATTGCCAAAATCCCATCTGGGTCTGTGTCCTTCCATCCTTTTAGAGTGAATTGAGAAAAATAGTAAAAGAAAAGTCTGGAAGGTGGGTAAGGGGAGTGAGAGGGGGAATACCAGCCTATGGAGGGGCTTGGATCCCCATCAAAGAAGTCAGAACTTGACCTGATGCCAAAAGTAGTCTTTGGAGGATTTTGAGCAGCAGAGGAGTAACACGATCAGGATTAAGTATAAGTTACAATGTCAAGGATAATTTGGGAAGTGTGGGCAGAAAATACCTGGTTGAGATCCCCTACTCATTCAAAATTCACTCATTCAACAGTTATTGAACACCTGTTATGTACCAAGTAGGGTGCTAAGTGCAGTGGAGAATACAAAGAAGAATAAGAATGATCTTGGACCTCACGCTTTTTGGACGCTATTAGAGGAAATGAATGACACCTATGATGACATCCTCACTACATAAACAAAATCAGAAGACATAAAGACTTTGTAGGAAATGAAAGTCAGGCTTTGTCTAGAAATACTTAAGAGATAGCCATTTCTTTAGAGAGCTAACACTACCAAGGGCCTGTGGGAGCTGTCCAGCTGCAATCGATTTAGGGGAGGCTGCCAGACAGGGACAGACTCAAGAGGCCAAGCATAAAACTAAAAATTTACATTGAGATAGTACTTGAAAGTCCACAAAGCAGTTTACCTCACTTGATCCTCACCACTTTCACATATACTTCCCTTCCTGCACTCTGGCTTCTAGCCAAGCTGGCCACCTCTGTGCCTTCTCATCCAACACGCATTTATTAAATCCCTACTATGTGTCAGGCACTGTGCTAGGTCTGGTGATACAAAGAAAGAAAGAAAAAATTCCCTGCCCTCAATAAGCAGACATTCTAATAGAGGACATGTATAAATATGTTGTTGCATTCAAGATACAAAGTGGATGGAAGGTGGCCTTAGAGGGGAAGACTATAGTAATTAGGGACACACACACACACACACACACACACACAAAGAAGAAAAACAAAAAACAAAACTTTTGCAGAAGATGGCTTTTCAGCTGTGTCTGGAAAGAAGCCAGGGATTCTAAGAGTCAGAAGTGAGAATTCAGAGCATTCCAGGCATGGGAATCAGCCAGTGCTGAGGTATGGAAAAATGAGATGGAGTCCTGAGGGAGGAACAACAAGTTGTCCCATTTGATTGGTTCACAGTCAAGTGTGAGAAGACTGGAAAGGTGAGAAGGGGTCAGGTTGTGAAGAACTTTAAATGCCAAACAGAAGACTTTATATTTGATAGCATGTAATCGGGAGCCACTGGAGTTTACTGAGCAGAGAGTGAGAGGAAGACATTGCATGGCCTACACTTCAGGAAAAATCAGTTTGGCAACTGTCTGAAGGATGAATAGGAGTGGGAGAGAGACTAAAATAAAGAGGAATCATTAGCAAAGTACTGCAATGGTCCAGGTGAGAGGTGAAAGAATCTGAACTAAAATGGTGGCTGTGTGAGTGGAGGGATGATGTAAAGGTAGAAAAGACAGCATCTGACAACTGGGTGTGTGAGTTGACTGAGAGTGAAGAGTGGAAGATGAGGAAGTTGCAGAGCTTGGTGACTGAGAAGATAATGATTTCCTGGACGATCCAATCTAATAAACATTTATTAAGTGCCTACTATGTGCCAGGTACTGCGCTAATTGCTGGAGCTACAATTAATAAAGACAATCCATGCTTTCAAGAAGCTTACCATCTAATGGGGGCAGTGGGGCAAGTGGGGAGACAACACACAAAAGGAGGAAGGAAAGATGGGAGAAGACCAGGGAGTAACCAAGGGCATCTTGTTCTGCGGAACTGAAACGAGGCAGAGCAGCAGATGCAGAGAGGAGCGAGATGAAAACTCCAGTTTCTTCCCTTTATAAAGGAAGGCTTTGGGAGAAGTTCAGTACTACAGTATTCATCCAAATAGAGGGGGAAGGAGGCTGAAGGAGATGGTATCAGGCTTGAGTTAGCAGCATGGTGATGAGATGAGAGGTGATGAACTTAACCTGACAATGATAATTAAGAGGGAAGGCTTTGAGGGAGGGTGGACCATAAGTTTTATTTTGGACACCTTGAATTAGATGTCTTCAGGACATCTGGTACTAAATGTCCAATGAGCAGTTGGCTGTACTTCATGTCTGGAAAGCATGCCTTCCTCACCTCTGTCTCTCAGAGTCCTTCGTTTCCTTTAGGGTCCAGCTTAAGTCATCTCTTAATTGAAGCACCAAGCTTCCCTCCAGTTTTTGGTACTCTTTCCTTCCTGAAATCATTTTTCTTTCTTACATTTTGCATTCTCCTATAAAATGTATGCTTCCAGAGGTTAGAGACTACTTACTTAATTTAGGTTTGTTAATCAATGCTTTTCATATAGTGTGTATTTAATGAATGCTTATTAAAATGAATTGTTTGTACTTCTCCCTGTTTTACATTCAATTCAATTAGCCTGTCCCTTCAACTTTTATCTTTCCTTTTCAGTTGTTGCTTAAATTTGGTTAAGTGACACTTTTTAAAGAACTTCCACTACTTTAGAAAAAGAACAAAAGGATCTGTTTTAAATGTCTTCTGTACGTCACAGATGTCATACCAAATTTAAAATATCTAAATTGAAACTCATCTTCATCCCCCCATCAGCTTTGTTCTAACTCATCTATATTTGTTAATAGCACCACTATTCTCTCAATCACTTAGGCTCACTTTTTGTCCATGTCTCTTGTGTATCACAAACTCTATAAATTCTTTAAATCTCTCATATTCATTCATTCATTTGCATCCTTATTGCCATTTCCCAGTCCATACTGTGTCCACATAACACAATAGCTTGCTACTGTTTCCCAATTTTTAGTTTCTGTCTTTTCCAAACCATCTTGCATCATGCTATATTAATCTTTGTATAAAATTTAAATCTTGGGATAAGCTGAGCAAAGATAATAAAAATAGCAGTATTACATAAATTAATTTATTTATGTCACATACCAATCAAAAAACCAAAGGATTACTTTATATAACTAGTAAAAATAATAATGAAAAATTCACCAGGAGGCACATAAGGTCAAGAATTTCAAGGGAAGGGGGAAAAAAGCACGAAAGAATAGAGCCACCATATTTCAAACTATACTACAAATTAGTAATCATCAAAACAATCTGGCACTGGTTAAAATACTAGTTTACTTAAAGACAGAAATCCATAAATGGAATAGATTAGGTACATAGCATGCAGTGGCAAATGAACCTAGTAGCTCAGTGTTTGATTAACACTTTTTTTTGGTCTTTGTAAGTCAGGACTGACTATTTGACAGAAACTGCTGGAAATGAGCAGAACAGCAGAAATGAGCAGAAATTGGCAGAAATTAGACTTGGACCAACCCTCACCAGCCCCTTGGCAGACAAGATAAGCTCCAAATAGATACTCGACTTAGATAAAACCTTTCAAATCTATTGATAGGGAAAAAAGTTTATCACCATGCAAAGGATAGAAAGATTCAAAGAAGATTATAAGGAACAATTTTGTTATTATACAGCATTAAAAAAGGTTTTGCACAAATAAATTCAATTCAGCAAAGTCAGAAGAGAAACAATTAATTGTAGAAAAACTGTAGAAAAATCTCTGGCAATTTTTTCTGATAAAGATTTCATTTCCAACATACATAAGGAAATGATTTCAAACCATGAGACTAAGAACCATTCCTAAGTGATAGTCAAAAAGCATGAACGGGTTGTTCTCAGGGGAAGAAATGAAGCTATCTATAGTTACATTAAAAAATGCTCCAGGTCATTAATAATTTGAGAAATGCATATTAAAGAAATTCAGAAGTTCATTCTCACACCTATTAGATTGGCAAAATGAAAAAAGAAAATGACAAAGGCTAGAGGGGTTTCAGGAAAATCGGCACATTTATTCACTGTTGGTGAAATTATGAATGTGTCCAAACATTTTGAAAGTTACTAAACTGTGCATAACCTTTGACACAGTGATACCACTGCTAGACTTATACCCCAAAATGATTAAAGAAAGAGGGAAAGGTCCTATAAATATAAAAATCTTTATATTAGCTCTCTGAGTAGTGACAAAGAACTAGAAACTAAGGAGAAGTCCATCAATTGGGTAATAGATAAACAAACTATGATATAAAGATGTACTGAAATACTATTGTTCTGTAAGAAATGACAAAAGTGTTGATTTCAGACAAACCTGAAAATTCTTGTATGAACTGATACAGATGGAAGTAAGCAGATCAGGAGAACAATTTATAACAGTTGAAAGATTTAAGGACTCTGATGAATGTAATGACCAACTATGACTTCAGAGGACTAATAACGATGAAAATGAAACAATAAATCACAGCTCTGACCAGTGCCTACAGGAAAAATTAAAAGTCCTTAGCTTGAAATTCAAGACCCTCTACAACCTGGCCCCAACATACCTTTATAACCTTATTCTCCCACTATTCCCAGTATGAATCTTCTGTTCAAAGCAGGACAGTCTTTTTGCTAATTCCAAATACTGCAAGTTCATTTTCACCACTACACACTTGCCCATCTTCTTTGTCCTGTCATATATACCTTCCCCCCTCTACTCTATTTATCCCCCCCTTCTCTCTGAACTCTTATAGTACTTCCTATTTACTGGACTCAATCATATCCTGCTGTGGATTGCCATTTACTTTTCAGCAGTGCTATGACCAGAGTCACTGGCCAACCCTTGGAGGAACAGTGCAATGACAAATTGAGGCCATGGATCTGACTCTAATCCTAATTCCTGAATCCCCAGAGTGTCAATATTTCCTTCTAGACTCAATAACTCATTCCTGATAAGGTGACCCTACCAAAGGATACTGTGAGTAAAAGAACCTTGTGATCTCTCAGTAAGGACTCCTCAAATCCCAAGCAGGTAGTGAAGGTAGGTAGTGAGGTAGGGGGAATCAGTGATGGATAGGTAGATATGAAATTCTTCAACTTGAAAGACATCAGAGAGTATTGTGATTATTAATCCTTTGTTTCTCCCATTAGACTGTGAGCTTCTCGAGAGCAGGGACTATTTGTTTTTGGCCAATGTTGTTATCTCCAGTGCTGAGCACAGTGCCTGGCACTTAGTAGGTGCTTAACACATTCTAGTTCGTTGACTAACTTTGAGCCCCATCTCTGAGGCTGACTTGACTGTACCTTGGCAATCCTTCTTCCTACTTGGACTCAGATTGGAGTGCTTTTACATTATCCATAACATTTAAATCCCTGTGACCCACAACTATAATCCTCAGCCCCCTACAGTGGATACCATGGAGAGTTATAAGTATCTCAGAGGATCAAAGAATGGCAGACTGAAATTTTAAAAGAGTCAGTTTCTCTAATCCAAATAATTCATTTCACAGTTGAGGAATCTGAGGCCCAGCAAGATATTGTTCTTAGGATGCTATACTTGAAATTAAGAAAACTGGGCTCATCGGATTATAACTCTTGAGTGGAAGGACTCTCAGAAACCATCAACTCCAATCTCACTTCACAGATGAGGAAAATAAAGTCAAGGGGTTGGTCACTTGTTCCGAGTCAACACAGAAAATAAGCATCTGAGGAGGGATTTGAATTCTGGCTTATGACTATAGAGTCATTATTCTTTCCACTATACTACCCTGCCTTCTTCGAATACTAACTAGTTGTATGATTTTGGGTAAATCATTTTATTTCTCAAGGTCCTCAAGTGAAAAATGGGGGAAAGTGTACCAATATTACCTACCTCCATGGTATTTTTATATGTCAGTTTTTATCACTGACAAAATCACACTATTAGTGACAGACCCGGGGGCAAGGACCCAGGTCTCTCGAAGACCACAACAGGCCTCTTTTCATTCTAACAGCAGGTTTAAATTTTTTAAAAATCCCTGTCAGTACCCAGTAAAATAGTGAGATCAATAATTATTTGTTGAATTTAATTCAATAAAAAGCATAGCCTCACCTTTCCCTCAGATAAGCACATTAAATTTGAAGTGAGAAATACAACTTTTTCCACAAGTTGAACTCTGTGAGTAAAAGACCATTCTTTAATTTAGTCTGTCTGACATCATTAAAAAAATAACCTTAGTTAATCTTTTCAATGTGTATATGTACTGACTTCCTGTTTTTCTCCTGAGTGTCTACCAGAGTGGCTTATGTAAGGCAGGGTTTGTGGCACTGTATTTCAGGAATACTGGCCCAAAAGAAATATTTCCTTCACTTTATATGGATAGTGAGGAAACCATAGAAAAGCCACATTGCACAAATATCCCATTACACAAATATAGTCTACGTACAGGGGAAATATCTCCATTCAGCAAATATTCTAAAGCCAGAATGAGTGTTAAGTTTCTGTGATATAACTTAGTTCAGCTTTTCACTCACCAAGGTCTACCAAGAGTTTAAGACATACAAATACTAATGACTTTCACATACATACACAGCTAAATAGCAGGGTTTCTGATGCCTCTCTCTTGCTGGCCAGAAAATAGCTCACAAAGCTTATATAGCAGCTTGTCTCATCCAACTTGATGGCATTTTCAGATGGAATGTGAAACTGCCATCCAGACAAGGTCTAAACAAATCCAGCCCCTCTTTCATCTTCCTTTTTATTCATACTCTTACCCCTAAAGAACCCCATATTTAGGATAATAGATTTGAAGCTAAAAAAAAGATTCTGGAAGTCTTCTAATTCAACTCTTCATTTTATTAGTGAAGAAACTGAGGTCCAGAGAGATTAAATGTGTCTGTGCATAGCCATGTGCCCATGGTCATTTGGTAGTACGTGACTGAGCTAGGACCTGAAACCAGTTCTGCTCTTCCTACTTATACCCTACTGTCTCTTCTACTATAACATTTATATACTTCAATACTTCGAAGGAGATGTGACTTCATCTGTGTTCATATGCCTTCCTTCAAAGCAGATTTCAATCCCTCCAAGCTTCAGTAGATGGCTTTCAAAAATTACTGTGGCCAAAAGAGTTCCCTGTCCAGGGATCAATCTCCTGGTAATGAGCCTAAACAAAATTAGTCAGACTCATCTTCAGAGACAGATACATACTTCATACCCCAGATTTGCAACAGAGCAGAACTTTATTGGAAGAGCTCAGCTGCAGGTCTTGATTAAGAATACCAATTGACACTCCGGGATTAATGTAAGGCTCTTTTCTCTTCTTTAAACTTCTCTTTAAAAACAAACAAATCCAAAAGCTAACAAAAATTATGTTCTAATTTCTGAGTAGGAACATTGTGGGTAAAATTCCTGCCTTTAAAAAAATTGCTACCTATCCTTTTCCCCCTTTTGTTCCCTTCAGACTTTGGGATGGGCTTTATGTGAAGTCTCATTCCCACAGTGAAAAACAACAGAAGCAGATGACTGCCCAGTGTGTTTACTTACTCTGTATGAATGTCTTTCTACCTCCCTCCTGTTAGTTCATATCCTTTATTTCCTTCATGACTGACCTCTAAAAAGAAGACTGACACTTTATCTTACTCTTTACTTACTCACTTTGAATTTCACAGAATCTACATACAGTTTGATCTAAAAATAAGTTCTATGTACAAGGTCATGTTCTTATCTTTCTTTACATTCCCCAACACTGAAGCACAGTGCCTGGCATATAGTACATGCTTAATAAATATTTGTTGACTGATTGACTATGCTAGGCACTGGAGTGCACACAAAGATATTAAGAGGCAGTATCTAATCTCAAGAAATTTACAATCTAATAAATTGAAAGATTTGCCCCTGGATAGCAGCTAAGTTGGGGAGAGAACTATGTACCCTGACTGCTAGGCCAGTGTTCTTTCTTTTTTCCACTAACTTCTCTGGATTTCAGGTTCCTCTTATCTAAAAAGAACAGATAGAGTATTTGCTGAGCACTTACTGGATGTCAGGCGTCGTCCTAGGCCTAGGAATGCAGAGAGAAACAAGTAAGATAGTTCCTGCCCTCAAGAAGCTTACATTCTAATGGAAAGTGACAGCATACAAGGGGAGGTGAAAAGGGAATGGTACTCCTGCAATATCATGGTGTGGAGATGATGAGAAGTGACATAGACACTTGGCTCCAAGGAAAGTTGAGACAAAGGTTTACTTGTCAGAGCCCAGCATTCCAGTAGAGTGTCCAAGGTTCCAGTGAAGAGGATGCTGTGACAGCAGACAACATGGTGTGGAGATGGCCAGGGGTGACCTCTTAATATCCCTTCTAGCTCTAAAATGCTGAGATTCTATAAAGTAATTACTTCTGGTTGGTACCCTAGTGACCTAACAGTTAATGAAGCCTCCAGGACTAATGTACACCAGGGGAATAGCTTAAAGACTCCAATTATATGCCTATATTATGCCTAATATGGGTGGCACTGTGCCCCATCTTTATTATTAGAGAACTGATAGTCTTTGAAAAATATATTGGTCTTTAATTTTTACATCACTTTCATTTTCTAATATATCTTCTCTTCCCTACCCAATGAGCCATCCCTTAAAAATAGAAAAAAAAAAAACCAGTTTAGCAAATCTAAGCAGCATATCAATCAAGTTTGTGAATATATGCACAATTTAACACCCACAGTTCCCCACCTCTGCAAGGAAGAAAGTACATTTTCTCAACTCTTTGCTGGTGCCAAACTTGGTCATTGTAAGGACACAACAGACAGCTTAGATTCTAAGAGAAAGAGGAAAAGCCATGCTTACCTTAGGAGGACTCTTCCAGATGCCCTAAAAGCAAAACAAAACATGAAAGCATGTCATTTCTTGGCTAGAGTGGTACCATTTTCTTATATGTTTCAGAGGAGACGTCTGTTAAATATAATGATGTTCATCGTGATGTCTCTTCCCAGTGTTGAATGTGCTCTGTTCTTGAGGGCGGAGGACATTGATGTAGATTACTGCTCAGACGATGGCATGGCCCCCTATGGCTGGCTGCATTAACCAGCTGCTGTAATAGAGAGCAGCTTACCAAGCCACACAGTTCTCAAACTACAACCAAGCCTAGTAGTAATAGAAGTCAGGAGAATCATAACCACAAACAAATGTATGTCCTGCCAAAAGTCGATCATACCCCTGGGCAAATTTAACCAAACAACATAATGAAAGTTCAACTCTTAATTCCCCAGTCCAGGAAATAGGGCATGAACCCGGCTCACAAAATACCAATGGCATGGCCAAAAGCCAGAGTCACAGACATTAAGACTCTCCTTTCCGGTGCAAACTAACCATTTCTAAAGATCTAACCAGCACAGCTCACCAAGGTCCTGTCTCCCAGGAAGAACTTCTGACAGCACTGTGGAGATGAGAATACTACAAAGAATACTTTCTGGATCATCAAGGTTGAAGTGTTCCACTCACCCAACTAATGGAAACCAGTTTGCATTAACGTTAACTGTACTAAATGCAGTGGTATGGTAGAGAATTCAGAGATGTCCCCAAGTAGTGCAGCCAGGTGGGAAGTGAGGGTCTGTTCTGAGTTATTCCTTTACTTATCTCCCTCTTTCTAGACTACCACTCAATCAAACAATCCATCAATCAACCAATAAGTATCTAAGTGTCAAGGAGCATCTACTAAGTGTCTAGGTCAGAGGGAAGCCGTATTACTGGAAGGATGGTGGTGGCCTCAAATTTGGAAGCAGGATAGGTTTTAGGGGAAAGATAATGAGTTCTGTTTTGGAATTGCTGATCGTGAGATGCCTAAGACACATACAATTCGAACTGTCCAATAGGCAATTGGTGATGTGAGACTACAGGTAGAGAGGTTTTGCTGTCATTCAGTCATTTCAGTCATATCTGACTCTTTGTGACACCATTTGGGGTTCTCGTGGCAGAGATACTGGAATGCTTTGCCATTTCCTTCTCCAGCTCTTTTTTACAGATGAGGAAACTAAGGCCAACAGGGTTAAGTGACTTACCCCAGGTCACACAGCTAGTAAGTGTTTGAGGCCAGATTTGAACTCAGGAAGATGAGTCTTCCTGACTCCTGCCTCAGCACTCTATTCATTGTGCCACCTAGCTGCCCAAAAATAACTGGATAAATTGTTGTTGTTCAGTCGTTTTTTGGCCATGTCTGACTTTTGGTGACCCTATTGGAGGTTTTCTTGGCAGAGATACTGGAGTGGTTTGCCATTTCCTTCTCCAGCTCATTTTACAGATGAGGAAACTGAGGCCAACAGGGTTAAATGACTTGCCTAGGCTCACACAGCTACTGTGTGAGTAGTACTGAGGCCAGATTTGAACTCATAAAGATGAGTCTTCCTGACTTCCGTCCTGGTACTTTTATCCACTGAGCCACCAAGCTGCCCAAAAGAGAGAGATTAGGGCTAGATACATAGATTTGGGGGGGAGGCTGGGCAATGGGGTTAAGTGACTTGCTCAGGGTCACACAGCTAGTAAGTGTTATGTGTCTGAGGTCAGATTTGAACTCAGGTCCTCCTGAATACAGGCCTGGTGTCCTATCCACTGTGCCATCTAGCTGCCCCTAGATACACAGATTTTTAAGTCATCTGCAGACAGATGATAATTAAACTATATCTCTCCTAACGTATTAGCCTTTTATATTTTGCTATTATAAAACAATGTTCACTCATATTGACCATTTTTTCACCACTAAGCTAAGATGTCTATTAAACCCTGGTACCAAGGGGAGTTTTTATGGTGGAGCCCAGCATAAAACCACTGCCTAGCCATACTTATTCCATTTTGTGTTTGTGCAACTGAATTTTTTTTAAAGCAAGCATAGCGTTTTACATTTATCTTTATTAAATTCTATCTTATTAAAGTCAACCAGACTTGGTAAGGCTGGAACCAGGACTATGCAGACTTACAGGCTTGGGCAACAGCTGGTGATTTAAACAAGAGAGCACAGCCAGATGTTGGCTATTTCTAGGCTCAAGGACATGTGTCAGAAGGCCGATCCAAGACTAAAATACTAGCCCAAGGGGAAAGACTAGTATAAGTAACAATAACCAAGGCTGAAACAGAGTCCAAAGTCTGAGTCATGAATCTGTTCTGGGGTATTGCAGGTAGTTATTGTTCTCCCACGAGGAAGACAATTGACTGGACTCTGGGTGGACATCAGAGTATGCTGGTCTTAAGTTTTAGGGATCTATTTACTGAGAGACTGACAGGGTTAGAAAATCAAGTCCATGTGGGGAAAGGCAGAGGTCCAACCACTGAGATATTGGGGTACAAAGCAGAAACATCCCAAATTAAGGAACTGAAATGCAAATCAGGAAACCAAATCACTGAGCTCTGGGGTACAAATAAAGAACCACTGCATTTCTTTGGTTGAATGAGTTCCAGAGAAAAAGTGTCACACTTAATATAAGCTGGCTACACTGGATAGGGTATAGAATCACAGAATTTTAGAACTGCAACTGACACTAACATATAATACATTATACAATATTATCGTTACTTTTGACATAGATCTGTCTCAATGGCCCAATAAGAGCGCAGGCTTCTGAAGTGCGCAGAAGTGCCTGAGCCTAGAATGGGACCTTAAGGATCACGCTGGAAGGAGGCCAGTTGGGAGGTACAAAAGAAGCGACAGCAGTAGCAGAGCTCTGAAACTAAATGTGGCCACAGTGGCAGCGGCAAAGGCAAGAAAGGATCTGTTCCAGCAGTGGCTCCAGGATCCTGGGACCTCACCAACTTTGTGTGAGTCTTTGCGGAGTTTATGTCTGGAGCTGCAGGGGAATCAATGAGATGGGGTGATGGGAAAGGGATTCCTGTTCTTAATCCTCACAACTCACCTTTAAGCTACCAAAACCTCTGCTATGATCCCAGGAGGCAGAGGGCTGTAATAGTTTTTATATTGTTTCGGAGATTCCTAGATTAAAAATCCACAGCTAGGAAACGTAGTTTGCTCACAATTCCTTGCCTAGGTTCCAGCCAAGTAAACATCTGTGAAAAGAGATATTTAGCATTCCTCCTGACAAATGACTATTATTAACAAAAAAAAAAATCACAACCTACCATTTATAAAGCCAGAGAATCATATGAGAAGACAGCTGCAATAAAATCATTCCCACTTCATTATGGAGTCATTGTTTGATAATGTGTCTGGAAAAAGTTATTGATGACCTGGCCAATGGTATTCTAAGTTCACATTCCACAGCTCAGAAAAAATGGTAGGGTTGTCTTAATTATAACTGGCGAGGAAAGTGATCTATATGTGTATTAAATTAAATCCATCTCCACTCAAGAGGGAAGTTGCCTGCTCACCACCACCTCTGGGACATTTTCTCAAGGTCCAGGCAAATTCTTAGAAGACAACTACAGCTATGGAATTCTATTTAATGAAAATAGTCATTTTGTTTAAAAAAAAAGAGGTGAGAGAGGATAGGATATAAGGGAGTGCAGAAAAATTAAGGAAGGAGAAACCTGCCCTCCTGAGTAAAGTGAAAGACAGTGAAGTAAAATTTCAAATCTTAACTCCTTTCTAAATGGCCAAATGTATTATACCTTCCATTTTCTCAATGCTGTTGTGTGGTGCGGCTAAGAGAACTATATTTTAATATCCAAACCACAAAGCCCTGGCTTTTCTCTATGTCATGCCATTATCTGGCACTTGGCAAAGTTAAAATTCTTCCTTTTGAAACTACTATTTCCTTTTGGAGGTCAGCTGAAAGTCCAGTTCAAGCACCACATTGATAAAGCTAAACACAGAACCACTCTCAAAAAAATCTATCAATTATGGGCTCCAGCATAAAAACTCCCCTTGGTGCCAGGGTTTAATAGACATCCTAGCTCAAAGGTGGCTTTGTGCTGGTGCAGCTGTAGCCACAATCAAGAGTTAAAAGACTTATTTTAATGTCTCCCAACTTCCGGCAGTCCTGGTTGCCTTCTCTGTTGTAGTTGTTCAATTTTTTACTTTGGAAAACAGGGTTTTATCATACAATTGGAGAAATACTTAAAACCTGGCTTACGTATTTATTTTTACACATTCCCTGTTAGGAGGCTTTTTTTCCCCCGATAAGCAGAAGCATTTTTTAATCCCAGGCCATCTAACTATTTTCTGAGAATTAATGATTTTCCATCTTCAGTTACATCCAGACTATAGAAAGTGCTCATATGTACTTCTATAAAGTAGCAACTGGCTAATAGCCAGAGACTCGGATGGAAAGTGGCTTCTCAGTTGTTATCCTGATTATATACAATATTAAAACGCATTTACTCATTCTGCAGATGGGATGAAATCATTTGAATTTCTTTTATTACTGAAATGGGGTAGCTTAAACTTATGTGCAGTTGTTTGTTTTTTTAATTCCAGTATTCTAGTGAAGCCAGTTTCTTCTGACAAACTATAGTTCTAATAAATGCCAAATTGAACAGGTTGGCATACATACTATGATAGGGTATGTGGCTGGAAAGTCAAATTGGGCAAACGGCTCTCTTTCAAAAGTGCCCGGTATTAAGAGTTTCATTCTTACTGTTGTAAAGTGAGCAGTTTACAGATGCTGATTACATCAAGAATGGTATTATGTAACTTGATTTTTCCATTATAATAATATACATTCACATAGCTCTTTATAGAGTTGACAAAGCAATCTGTCATACATATGCCACTGAGATAAGATAGCTTTGCCACCTCTTCTATGAAGCCTTCCTTGATAAACCCATTTAGGAGTAATCCCTTCCCTTCCTCGTTTTAATATTTAGGACATTTGTCTGTCTCTTATGCTCGTTTATACTCTGTAAGATATGTATATATGTATGTGTACTTGTGTATATACCTAACCCTCCTAGATTGGAAGACCCCCAAGATTGGGGACTGGGTCATCTATGTATCCTCTGCCTCGATTCCGGGGCTTAATATAGTGTTTTCTATACAGCAAGTGGTTAATAAAATTTTAATTAAAATTTTCTGACTATTTCATTTGGTCCTCATAATAACTGTGTGAGGCAGAAGAAAAATGAGGAAGGTAGGTTGAGAGTGGGTGACTTGTCCAACATCAACGAGCTAATTATTGGCAAGACCTTGACTATAACCCCAAGTTTTCTGACCTCCAGTTTAGTGATCTTTCCACTACACTATCACCTTCAAGTTCATTAACCACTCCCAGGTATGAATAAGCTAAAGCAGGATTATCACTTGATCAAGTAATACATCTGCTCTGTGACCACATGTGCAGTTTGTGACATTGACTTCTCTTATTTCCACTTCAAGGTGAAAATACTATTCAAACATAACCAGTTGGGAAGGGTTAAGGTCATTTTTTTTGGCTGGAACACTAGTCTACCAAACAATTGTCTAGACTACATATTGGGCTAAACTGATCCTGAAGCCCTAGCTTTCCTGCTCATGTAGACGTGGGCTTGGGCACACACAAGAATGTCTGAAAACAGCCAAAGAAGGGAACACTAGGCATAGTGAGCTATGTACCCTAGACTTTAGGAAATAAGATTCAAAAAGTTCAGAGAAAAGTTGAGATTAAAAGCTTCATTTGGAGGCAAATAAAAGGCAAGAGAAACAAGTAATACTGTTGTGGTGGTAAACTACTGACCACCCAGTCAGATAGAGGGCATGAGCCTTGGTATAATGAAAAGGTCAATGGGCTAAGAAGTGAAATTCTCTACCAATACCAGTTGGATCTCCAAAGCTTCAGCACAGTGGCTCTGGGCTCAGGACCCTCACATCTGGGGTCAGGACTCTCAAAGGGAATGATAGGTTTTAAAGTTGGACGGGAACTTACAAGTCCCCTTATTTTATAGGTGAAGAAATTCAGGTTCAGAGAGGTTTAATTGTCCAAAGACACACTTTCACAGGAAGTGAAAGAGAAAGGGTCAAGATTTAAGCCCAGGCCCTTCTTCTCCAAATCCAGTGCTCTTTTCACTATAGCACCATGTGTTTTAGTCTTGGCTCTGTCACTAATTCACTAAGTGACCATAAGCAACTCATCTTCTCTGGGTTTCAGCTTATCTGTAAAATAAGGGAACTAGGAGTTTTCTTTTTGCCTTTCCTTTGGTAGTGTGGTGGGCACTAGTTCTATGAAAGGAAGACATTTATAACAATCAGGACCATTAAGCAATAGAATGACTGACCTCTCAATAATTCCCTGTCACTGGAAGTGTTCAAGCAAAGGCTCAAGGACTTCTTGTTAAGTATGTTGCAAAGGGGTATTCTGTATAGTGTTGGAGCTGGAACTGAAACTCCTTCCAGTTTTAAAATCCTATGACCAGATGACCATTAAGGTCTCTTTCATCTTTTTTTTTTTTTGAGGCAATTGGGGTTAAGTGACTTACCCAGGGTCACACAGTTAGTAAGTGTCTGAGGTCAGATTTGAACTCAAGTCCTCCTGGCTGTAGGGCAAGTGCTCTATCCACTGGGCCACCTAGCTACCCCTAGGTCTCTTTCATCTTAAGAAAAAATAATTACCTGATTTTATGTTTAAATTAAGCATGAGGAGTGGTACCATTTAGCCAAAAGAACACTGGATTTATAGCCTGAAGATTTGGATATGAGGCCTGCTACTGCCACCTGTAACCCTGATCAAGTCACTTAAATTCTCTAGGTCTTGGGGATGATAGTCCTCAAACCACCTACCTCACAGAGTTGCTATAACAAAAACGTCTTGTAAACTTTAGCGTGCTAAGGAAATAGAAGGTGCTGCTGCTGTTATTATTATCATTATTATTATAGTCACAATCCCATGAACCAATACTGTAAAAGGGAAGACAGCTCAAGGAAGACTGGAGATTCTCAAAAATGAAATTCTAACAATATAGTTTAAAATAAACCCAAAGAGGAAAAGAGTGACATAGAAAGAGACCGATGTACCAGTACAGAGAGCACTCTAATGAGATCAAACAAAAACCAAAAATACTATCAACTCCCGTTATGATATATGATGATACAATGCCCGTTACGAGCAATATATGGTTTATAAAACACTGTACATATTTAATCTCAATTGTCACAAACATCCAATCATCGTGACTGGCAGAATAAATGTTATTGGGTCCTTTTCAGACAAGGAAATAAAAGAAAGGTTACAAAATTTATTGCCACAGGGACACACGGCTATGAGGTAGAATGTGAATAAGATTCTGAGTCTTCTGATTTCTAGTCCATTGCTCCTTCAACTTCACCCTGAAGGGCACATGACCCAGGACAACAAATACAAAAGACTGGTGAGGTTGTATAAGAAGAATTTCAGGAAAGCTGGCATACAGAATGAGCTAAGGCTTCCAAAAATGCCAGAGACAATAGGAAAGGCTTCCTTTTTAGCTAAGTTCAGAACAAAAAAGAGACAGGCTCACTGCTTGAGGTGCAGGTAGTGTAATATTGTAAGATAATAGGAAAAGAACAGAACTAGTCAAATTCTTTTTTTTTTGGTAGCTGTGCTTTCCATCTAGGAGAATGATTTTCAAATTGTAAAGGGTAAAACAATGAAGGCTGGGTGACCCAATTTCAAAAGTTAAAAGACCCCAAGTGGCTCAATAATGGACTGAAAATAAGATGGTGAGATTTAGTAAGAATAAATATGAAATTCTATACTTATGTTCAAGAACTTCTATGGCATAAGCATGAAGTAGAAGAGACCTAATTATATAGCTAGGGAACACAGGGGATAGACCACTAGTCCTGGAGTCAGGAAGACGAGTTCAAATCTGGCTTCAGACAGCAGCTGTGTAACTCTTGTCAAGTCACTTAACCTCTTTCTTCCTCAGTTTCCTCATCTGTAAAATGGGCGTAATAAGAGCACCTGCTTCCCAGGATTGCCGTGAGGAACACATGAGATAATATTTGTAAAGTGCTTTGCAAACTTTAAAAAGCCACATAAATGCTATGTATTATTATTATCATCATTTATGCACAAAAAAGTAGTCTAAAATGTCTGCCCAAAAAAAGATAATACGAAATTAGATTGTATTGCTGGAAGTATAGTCACAAAGTCACAGAATTTTAAAGTTTGAAGGGTCATCAGTGGCTATCTAGCACTCTCACTACAACACACCTGCTAACTGGTCATCCAATTTTTGCTTGAAGACCTCCAGTAAGGATTTCAAGGAGTAGGGAGTCTAACATTCCCCTAATGGCAGCTTATTCCACTTTTTCATAGCACTAATCGGTAGTAAGTTTTTCCTGATATGAAGCCTAAATTTAACATTTTCCAACTTCTTAGCCACTGCTCTTGTTTTTGCCCCCTGAAATTAACTGAACAAGCCTAATCCTTCTGCTAAAAAACAGCCTTTTCATAGACAGCTATTATATCCCAGTAAAATTTTCTCTTCTCCAAGTTAAACATCCATAGTTCTTTCCATTCACCCATCCCCATAAGGCATGGACTCGAGGCCCTTCATCATTCTAATTTTTTTTTCCTTTGCATACTATCCAGCTTGTCAATGTACTTTCTAAAATGCAGTTCTCACAACTGAATATAATACGGCAAATGTAGTCTGAGCAGGGCATAGTACAGTGGGATTACCACCTCCCTAGTCCTGGAAGTTATTTTTCTCTTAATGTAGCCAAAGAAGCTTTTGTAGAAGCTTTTGTGGCTGCTATAGCACAGTACTGACTCATAGTGAGCTTACAGTTCATTAAATTGCCTTATCTTTTTCAGATGAAAGAATTTATGCCTTCTCTCTATCCTCAACTATTGCCCCATTCAACCCAAGCAAACAAACCTCAATACTAGACCCTTTCCATCCATGTCTCTGTATCTTGTACTTGAAAAGTCTATTTCTTGAACCCAAGCATAAGATTTTATAGTAATCCAAGCTGAATTTCATCTTGTTAGATTCAACACATTTTTCTGACCTATTAAGATAAGTTTACATCCAGGCTGTGTCACTCAATGTTAGTTATCCCTCACATCTTACAGCCACTGGAAAATTCGATAACAGTGACATCCCTCTCAATCTAAATCAATGATGGCAATGTAAATAGCATATAGACCTAGGACACACCACTGATAAATGAAGGCCTTCCAAACTGACACGAAACTGGAATCATCTATGACTACTGTATCTGACCATCCAACTAGTTCCAAACATATCTAATTGTACTGTCATCTAGTTCACAGTACTCCACTTTTCCCATAAGAATAGCAATAGGTACCTCGCTAAACACTTTACTAAGTAAACTATATCTCCAGCATTTCCCTTAACAATAACCCTTTGAAAAAAGGAAGTAAGATTGGTGTATTATGGCCTGTTTTTGACGAAGGTATGCTGGTTCTTTGTGATCACCATCTTCTTTTCCAAATTATCACTAACCATCCTTTTAATAATACAGTCTAGAAAATTTTTCTGGAATTGAAATCAAGCTCACTGACTTAAAGTTTGAAGATTCCATTCTCTTCTTTTAAAAATCAGGGCAAATTTATCCTTCCCCTTCCTTACGGTACTTCATCTGCTATCTATGATCTTTCAAATAATACTGACAGTAACTCAACAATCACATCAGCTAGTTCTCTCAGAACAGAAGGAAGACTTCATCTGGGTCAAGTGATATGAATTCATCAAAGTATCTGTGCTCTTCTATTAGCCATTATTGTGCTGTTCTTTCTGGTCCAAAGCTCACTTTCCTTGATAAAAGAATAGAAACAAATAGAATTAAGCATTTATGCCTTCTCTCTATTGTCAACTATTGCCCCATTCAACCCCAAGCAAACAAACCTCAATAGCAGACTCTAAGCTCTGGCTGAGCAGATGTGTCTTAATTAAATATTGGGTTCCTCAGCCCTCAGTGGCTCAATGAATAGAGTACGCAGCAGACAGAGTGCACAGTCTGGAGTCAAGAAGACCTGAGTTCAAATCTAGCCTCAACCACTGGGTGACCCTGGGCAATTCTCTTAACTCTGTCTGCCTCAGTTTCTTCAGCTGCAAAATGAGCATAATAATAGGCTCTGCCTCCCAAGGTTACAATGGGGATCAAATGAGATATTTGTAAAGTGCTTAGGACAGTACCTGGCTGCTAGTACACTTAATAAATGCTAATTCCCCGGTGCCTAGAACACTGTTTTGCACTTCAGAGTAGGAATTCAATAAATATTTATTGAATGGAACTGACTTCAAATCAGTTTCCACAGATAAAATTAATTTAATTTCTCCAACAACTTTAAAGCTCCTTTGTAAATTTTCCACTCTATGATTGCATAGAGCAAGGCAAGAATTATAACTAGATGCTATGCTATGAATTTAATTTCAGCTCTAACAGTAAGTTCCTTTATGTCGATTTCTTCAGGCATCTCAGTATTATACTTGCCCATTTAAGATAATATTTAATTTCTTTATCAACATCGGCTTTCTATGAGATGTTCTGGGAATACGACATATTTCACATCCTTTAGGATCTTCCCATAAATCTGAATTGTTGGGTTAAATATAAAGCAATTAAACAACTTTCTACACACATGACACCATGAAACCATGTCCAATAATTTAGACCCTTTCTTCAGTGACTCTTCAGCAATTCATCAAATGGGTTCATTTGATAAAGGGATGAATTCAATGACTGTTTTCTTATCCCACCGGGTACTTGGGACCACCAAAGAACATGACACGGGGAGTGCTCTCTGCCCTGTGTCTGTTTTAAGTGATAGTCACCACAATTTCTTTCTTTCATGAAAAGAGTTGTGCTCTGAATCCTCTCTCATGAAGGGTCACAGGATGTGGAAGAGACTTGGGAGAGCATTTAATCTAACCTCCTCATTTGCACAGATGAAGAAAACTGAGGCTTAAGATGGCAAGTAGTCTCATACAGGACTTCATTTTCAGTTCTGACTCAGAAGAAAAGTGTTTAACGTACACATGTGCAAATGCACAAAGCATTTCTTTCTTTTCATTCTTTCATTCTTTCTTTTTTTCTTCAGGTTATACATGTATAGTCACGCAAAACACTTTCATAGTAGTCATGTTGTGAAAAACTAAGTATATTTACATCCCGCCCCCATTTATTCTATTCTCTCTTTTGACTCTGTCCCTCCTCAGAATTGCTTCTGATTACCCCCTCCCCCAATCTGCCCTCCCCTCTGTTACCCCTGCTTTCTTGTCCCCTTGCCCCCCCCATTTTCCTGTAGGGTAAGACAGATTTCCATACCCAACTGAGCGTATATATTATTCCCTCCTTAAGCCAAATCCGATGAGAATTAAGACTCACTCAGTCCCTCTCACCTTCCCTCGTTTCCCCTCTACTGTAAAAGCCTTTTCTTGTCTGTTTTATGTGAGATAATTTACCCCATTCTACATTTCCCTTTCTCCTTCTCCCAGTATAATCCTCTCTCACTCCTTAATTTTATTCTCCAGATATCACCCATTCATCTTCAACTGCCCTCTAGCTATCTATTTATATCTATATACATACATATAATTTTTACCCTCCAACTACCCTAATACTGACAAAGGTCTCATGAGTTACAAATACCATCTTTCCATGCAGGAATGTAAACAGTTCAACCTTAATAAGTCTCTTATGATTTTTCTTTCCTGTTTACCTCTTCATGTTTCACTTGAGTCTTGCATTTGAAAGTCAAATTTTCTATTCAGCTCTGGGCTTTTCATCAAGAATACTTGAAAGTCCCCTATTTCACTGAATAACCATTTTCCTCCCCTGAAGGATTATACTCAGTTTTGCTGGGTAAGTGATTCTTGGTTGTAATTCTATCTCTTTTGTCCTCTGGAATATTATATTCCATGCCCTGTGGTCCCTTAATGTAGAATCTGCTAAATATTGTGTTATCCTGATTGTGTTTCCATAATACTTGAATTGTTTCTTTCTGGCTGCTTGTAATATTTTCTCCTTGACCTGGGAGCTCTGCAATTTGGCTACAATATTCCTAGGAGTTTTCCTTTGGGGATCTCTTTCAGGAGGAGATCGGTGGATTTTTTCAATTTTGATTTTGCCCTCTGGTTCTAAAATATCAGGGCAGTTTTCCTTGATAATTTCTTGAAAGATGCTGTTCAGGCTTTTTTGTTGATCATGGCTTTCAGGCAGTCCAATAATTTTTAAATTAATTCTCCTGGATCTATTTTCCAGGTCAGTTGTTTTTCCAATGAGATATTTCACATTATTTTCTATTTTTTCATTCTTTTGGAGTTGTTTTACAGTGTCTTGATTTCTCATAAAGTCACTAGCTTCCAAGTACTCTATTCTAATTTTTAAGGAAGTATTTTCTTCAGTAAGCTTTTGGACTTCCTTTTCCATTTGGCCAATTTTGCTTTTTAGGGCATTCTTCTCATTGGCTTTTTGGACCTCTTTTGCCTTTTGGGTTAGGCTATTTTTAAGGTGTTATTTTCTTCAGTATTTTTATGGGTCTCCTTTAGCAAGCTGTTGACTTGCTTTTCATGATTTTCTTGCATCACTCTCAGTTTTTCCCTGAATTCTCTTACTTGCTTCTCAAAATCCTTTTTGAGTTCTTCCATGGCCTGGGACCAATTCATATTTTTCTTGGAGGCTTTGGATGTAGGAGCTTTGACTTTGTTGTCTTCTTCTGGTTGTATGTTTTGATCTTCTTTGTTACCAAAGTAAGATTCTATTGTCTGACTCTTTTTGCACTGCTTGCTCATGATCTCAGCCAATTACTTGAGTTGTAAACTCTTTGTTAAGGTAGGGGTCTGTTTCCAGTGGGGAGAATATACTGTCCCAAGCTTCAGGTGTTTTGTGCAGCTGTTTTCAGAGATACTTCTAGGGACCTGTAAATTTTTAGTTCTTCCAAGGTGCTATGATCAAGGGCGAGGTGTTTACTCCTTTCCTGGCCTGTGCTTGGGTCTATGAATGACCACAAGCACTCTTTTCTGTCTTGGAACTGTGAGGAGGATTTCCTCTCCACAGCCACTACAAGCTCCACCACACCAGCGCTCCTCCTTGCCTCAGGACCGCCACCCGGAACTGTGACCCAGATCCAAGCAAAGCAAGAGAATCCTGCACCAGCAAAGAGATCCCTGCAATCCCCCTTCTCTCTCTCACTGCAGACATAGACTTTTCCCACTGACCTTCTAAGTTGTCTTTGGCGTTCGTGGGTTGAGAAGTGTGGAAACCGCCACTGCTGCCCATGATTCAGTCCTCTGAGGCCTGCTCCAGGATCACTGAGGCCTGCCTTGCCTAAGCACCCACATGGAACTGCGTTCCTCTCCCAGCCCGGCATGATATACCTTTCTGATCAACCATTCAGGCTATATTTGGCTATAAATTTGTTTCACTCTGTCTTTTTGTGGGTTCTGCTGCTTTAGAATTTGTTTAGAGCCATTTTTATAGGTATTTAGAGGGGTTTGGGGGATCTCTTTCTTTCAATGTGGGGAACTCATGCTGTGGAAACATTTTTTTTTTTATCACCAACGCAGAGTACCAACCACTTGTGACTCAGAAGACAAGGTACCTGGGACACAAAGAGGTTCAGTGACTTAACCTGGGTCACAAGGTTAGTAAAAGTGTCAGATGCGAGTCCTCCTGCCTTTTAGCCCAGTACTGTAAAGGCCACACCATGCTGTCTCTACAAAATATAGATCCAGTGACTATTTTCTAAACCAAAAATTCAGTATATAGTTTGAGATAAGCTTTATTAATTTAATGCACATACATGTGATGTTCATTCTAAAAATATCATGGCCAATTTGTGAGGCATACTTCCTAGTAACCAAGAGCATCCCAAAGTGAATTGAGTTGTCTCTCAATACAGGGCTTCAGGTAGAGTCTGAATGACCCTCCCTCCCCGGCATCTGTTGTTCTGCTTGATTTCAGCTCCACAGAACAGAGGATAAGTTCATCATTTCCACTCTTACCACCATGTTATTAACTCAAGCCTTGATGGACACCACCCCAGCTCAGCCTCCTCTTCCTTCTGATTTGAGAGCGGGAGGGAGAAGTACCAAGCTCTTCCCAATGTCTTCCTTTACAGAGGGCAGAGACTGGACTCAGTTCACTCTACATGGCATCTGCTGCTCTGTCTGGTTTCAACTCCCTGGAACAAGATGCCTCTCCACTGGTAACCCATGGTTTCCCTCCCCTGCTCCCCACCTCCTTCTGCAATAAGAACTGCTGAGAAAAGTGGAAAGTTGGCTTTCAAAAGAAAGTTTAAATTGGCATCTTACACTATATAAAATGGATACTCATTTAGGGAATTGTCACAAATGTATAAGATAAAAAGCCATTCTTCACTAGATATGTGGTCAAAGAATATATACAAACAGCTCTCAAATGAAGAATTGCAGAGTCTTAGCAACCATATGAAAGACTGCTTGAGATGACTAATAATAAAAGAAATGAAAATCAAAATAATAATAGTAATGATGATGATAGCTAACACTTGTGTCACACTTAGAATGTGCCAGGTTCTTCACAATTATTATCTGATTTGATCCTCACAACAACCCTGGGAGGTAGGTGTGATTATTACTCCCATTTTGCAGATGAGGAAACCAAGGCAAATAGAAGTTAAGTGACCTGAGGCCCAATTTGGACTCGCCTCTTCCTGACCCCATGGCTGGCAGCACACTGTGCCACCTAGCTGCTAAATCAAAAGAACTCTGCTGTTTTCACCAAGCAAATCACTAACAATTGAAATAGTCAATGCTGGAGATGCTGCAGGAAAGACAGGAACACTAATACATTGGTGATAGATCTGTGAATTAAGTCTTTCTGAAAAGAATTTGGGAGAATGCTAAAAATGTTACTAAAATGTCCATACTTCTACCTGGAGATCCCACTGTTCAGTATATACCCAGTGGAGGTCAAATACAGAATGAAAGGGCCCGCCCATATGTGCAAAAATATTAATTGCAGCACTTTTTTTTGGTAGTAAAGAACCAGAAATAAAGTAGCTTCCTATCAATTAGGGAATAGCAAAGTAAATTTTGGTATATGAATATAATGTAATATCAATACTCAGTAATAAACAATGCATATGAATAACACAGAAAAACATGGGAAAATTTATATGAAATGAGTAAAGAAAACAAATCCAGGCAAACTACACACACAGTTACTATAACAATAAAAAAGAACAATAAAATGAAACTGAGCATTGTGTAATTTTAATGATCAATCTGGAGAAAAGTTAATAAGAAAATGCACCTCTCTCCATTCATTGTAGAAGCTGGGGAATATGGGTATGTAATGTTGCATATGCTATGCGCTAGGAGAGAAACAAAAGTTGCTATTACATAATTCAACATCAGTGGTGCTGTTCAAAGTGATGAGGATACAAAGGCCACAACAAACAAAACAAACCCCACCCCCCAATCTAGAAGTTTATGGGGTGACAATTGGAAAAAAACAGGCAAATACTGAGAAAAAATGAAGGGGGCAAAAGAGGGAACAAAGAACCCTAGTAATACTTAGAAAGAGGAAAAGCATTAACAACCGGGGAAGGTAGGATCGTCAAGACAGGGACGGTGTGAACAAAGGGAAGTAAGGTGAAACAAGACTAGAAAAGTCAAGTTGGAGCCAAATTGTTTAAAATCTTAAGTGCTAGTCTAAGTAATAGGGAGCCACTGAAGGATTCTGAGCAACAGAACGACGTGGTCATTCCTGTGCCTCAAGTAGATTATTTTACAGCTATGTGAAGAATGGATTAGAAAAGAAATGTTTTAGACATAGAAGAGATGGACCTTAAACTTGATGGGATATTAAGAATCAAGGACAGAGGATCGTTATAGAATCATTACAAATCTGGGTTGACTGCAAGGATAGAAATAGGGACAAGTTTAGTAAGGAAGATGAATTCAGTTTTGGACACAGCATATTTGAATGGTAGATGGGACAAACAGGCAGTTGAGATATGGGACTAGAGTTCAGGCAACAGGTTAGGGCTGGATATATCTATATATACTTAGATATAAAGAAATATCTATTTATTTGGGAGTTGGCTAGATAGAAGATAAACGAACCCACAGAAATAGATGAAATCACCAAGAGAGAGAAGAGGAGATAATTAAGAACAAAAGATGGGACACATACATTGATTACCAAAATACTAAATAAAACACTAAACAGAATGGCAAGTAATGAGTACATAGGAAGTACAAGATAAAAAAATATGGAAAATCCAAGCAAAGAAGGCTTATTTCTAATTGAGATCTAGGAAAGCATTTAAAATAAATCTTAAAAGAAAAGTGGATTTCAATAGGCTAGAATTAGCAAGAATGAAGGTGGAAAGGACAATCCAAGTACAGAGAATGGTGTGAAGAAAACCATAGAGGTAGTACAATGTGAGGTGTGTAATGGCGTCAATGAACAATCCATCCTGACTGGAACATTAAAGTACTTTGTCAGGACTTGTGAAAAAAATAAGGCTATAAATACATGTTGGCATCAGACTATGACCAATTTAGACTTAGATTCACGAAATGTTAGAGCTGGGGGTTGACATCTTGTCCAACGCTTTTATTTTAGTAATGAGAAAACTGAGGCACAGAGGATAAGATTGCATTCTCAAAGTCCCACAGCTAATTAGTGGCAAAGCATAGACTAGAACCAAAATCCTCAGACCCCCTAGCCCATATTATTTCCACTGCCCCATGCTAATAATACCCCATCTTGAACTTTGTGTTCTTCTGGAAAGGAAAAAAAAAGGTCAAAGATTAAATGTCAAAGGGCAATGAAATATAGTCTCTTTCTCTAGATTACTAATAAGGATTCATTCTAGTTTGAAATAAATAGAAATAAAAAGTTATTTTAATGGAAGACCTTAATATATTTAGAAATGGTTTTTTAATTAAGGATGGTGACTTTTAAGAGACTATTTTTATGTCTATGAAACAGATACTATCTTAGATCATTAAGTATCACAGCTTTTAATAGAAAACAATTACATTCATGCAACAAGCATAAACACAATTTGTCTCATTAACATTATTTTCTCCTGCTGATGGTCAAATTAAAGTTTAGAAGTAGGCCCATATATAAGGATATAATTCAATAAGACAACAGTCTAGCTGCTAGGAGTGATGTGGGTGGGGTAGTTTTCCAGTTTGGCTGGTAAGAATGGAAATCCAGTGTAATGGCAATGTAACACTCTCCTTTGTGGTTGTGAGCTGCACTATTAAATATGTCAGAATTTTAGAGGAAAGGAAAAAAAAAATTACTCAGCCTCCAAATCTACAAGCAGCCTCATTCTACTACTGTCCTAGATACCATATTGAGAGTCAAACTTACTCATAAAATGTAAGCGCCACAAATATAAACCTATCAGTTATTCGTTTTCATTTTGATTTAAAGAGCTTCCCACAATTAACAGGGTTTATTGGCAAGACAAAGAGTTCTGTTTTAGATATGTGGAATTTGGGTTTGAAAGGTGGGAACAGAGCTCTAGGGGAACACTGGGGATGGATATATAGGTCAGTTGGTTATCTGGTAATACTTAAAGTTAATGAATTAACTGAGGAGAATATAGTGAAAAGAGACTCTATAACAGAGTTGTGGGGAACACCTATAGTGATGGGGCATGACATTGGTGAGGATCTACCAAAGGAGCCTGAGGAATTATAGTTAGACAGGTAGCAGGAGAACCAGGAGATGGTACAAATCTTAGAGTGTTAAATAAATGCTATCATCATCATCAATTCACTGACTGAAACCAAGGCAGATTAAGAAGTAAGTGGATCACAGACTCATGGGATCTGAAAGCTGTAAGAGAAGATAAAGGGAGAAGATAAAGATTAGAGGGAGAGAGGAGATGATGGCAGGGGCAATCTGATGGCAAAGATGAGAGGGGATGGGACGAAGGGCACATGCAGAGTGGCTGGCCTTGGCAACAAAGGTCATCTCATTATCCGAGCCTGGAGGAAAGGAGGTAAGAGTGAGGTGTGATGTTCTGAGATGAAGAAGAGGAGAACAACGAGCATAATTTTTTTCTATGAATGAGAGGCGAGGCTCTCAGCTGAAAGGGTGGGATTAGAGAGAAGGGAAGGTATTGGTGGCTTGAGGACAGACATTCTGAAATAACTTCTGTGGAGAGTGTGCTAGGAAAGCAATTAGGGAGGAATAAACAGATGGCATTGCTGCGATAGGGAGACAGCTGAGCTTAGAAAACACAAATTTGTAGTGTGCCCAGTTAGCACAGTTGTGTGACTTTTTTCAGCTCTAGTAAGCAGCATATTAGTAAGAGCAGAGGAGGTGGAAGGTGGGAATAATTCAAGGCTGGAGTCTGTTAAGAGATATACAGTACAATGAATGGTGAAGGACTTAAGTGATTAGAATTTAGAGGCATTGTGGACTCTTACCCCTTATAAAAACTTCCCTGTTAATTCCAGCTATACTGATTTCTCCCCTCCTGATCACTTTGCTATCCTCCCTAGATCTTGTTAAAGGTCAGGCACTGTATGACAAAAACATCATTTATAGTCTTCATGGTACCTAATTGATTGAAAGCAGCATGGTGCAGGGGAAAGAGCCCTGGATTTAGAGTCAAAAGACCTGGGTTCAAATCACAAGTCTTCACTTACTCCCTGTGTGTCCTTGGCTAGTCATTTCATCTCTCTGGACCCCTAGTCTGTAAAATGAGAAGATTGGTCTAGGTGACCTATAAGGATGTTCTCAGCTCTGCATTGATGATCCTTTGCTAGGACATGTAGTAGGCACTCATCAAATAATTGTGCTGCTAGGGCACCTAGTAGGCACTCGTTAATTAATACTCCTAGCCTCTTCTTTTACCAAAGACCCTCTATAGTTCTGAGCCTTTAAAGATCAAATCCACCACAAGATTTGGTCTTTCATAATAAGGACACGCAATGTCCTCTTCCAAAACAATTATTGACATTTATTAAAACAGAAGCGACTGTTTTGATGGCTCAGATTACCTTCTTTTTCAAGTGTTCCTTCTATTTTATATACAGATTGACCCTTTGTTAAGTGAATTTGTTCCAGTGGTAAATGAAAATACAGTCTATTCATTTCCATATGGAGGAACAAAAGTCAATGGGGCATCTAGGCAAGGCTGCCTAAAATTTACAGGAATTCTTGCATAGTACATGGAAAACACTAAAGATTTTAAGTGTTATCCAACCATTCCTATGAAATGGAACTATTTTGTGATCTTAATGATAACAATATTTAAGTCTCAACAAGAACAAAATATAGATAAATATTTAACCAACTTGAAAAATAGAAAATACAGAAATATGAGGAATATAAATCCTTGTGGAAGGTTAATGTACAGGTGCACATCAATTGAAAAAGAATTGATAAAGAAATACTTACCTTGTGGATTCTGATGAATCTGATATTTTGTTTGTTTTTAGCAATATTCAGTTCTGTGTGATGGAATACTCTAGAAAAAGCAGTAGTCTGGAACTTAGGGGAACTAGGTTCAATTGTGTTCTTCAAATAACGAACTACATATTCTTGAGCAAATCCCTTCTATGTTCTTGGCCTCAGTGACAATGGCCTTCTTGCTAGCCCTAACATAAGACTATCTCTCATGAGACACTCTTAGCTTCAGGGATTTTCAGTAGCTGTCCTCCAAGCCTGAAATACTCTCCTCATCACTGCCTCATGAGTTCCCTAGCTTCCTTCAAGTCCTAGCTAAATTCCCACCTATAAGTAGGCTTTCCCTATTCTCTTAAATGCTAGTACCTTTCCTCTGCTGCTTATCTCCAATTTATCCTGTACATAATTTGTTTAGGCTTACGTGTCGTCTTCCCCATTAGACTATGGCCTCCCTTGAAGCAGGAACTATCCCCCCACGTACTTTTTTTGAGGCAATTAGGGTTAAGGGACTTGCTCAAGGTCACACAACTAGTAAGTGTCTAAGGCTGGATTTGAACTCCTGACTCAGGGCCGGTTGTTCCATCTATTGCACCACCAAGCTTCCCCTTTTCCCTTTCTCTTTCTCTTTAGCAGCACAGTGCCCGGCATATAGTAGGTACTTAATAAATGCTTGCTGACTTTAGGAGTCCTCACCTGTAAAATAAGGGGGTGGTACTGGACTACACAGAGCTTTGTTGAGCTCTAACACGCTGTAATTCTATATTCAAAGAATTCTTTGGACATAGTGATGGCATAAAATACAGATAACGCTGGTATTGAAGTTCAAATTCAAATATTGCCTCTGACACATAGCAGCTAGTGATGCTGAATAAATTATTTAACTTCTCAGTGGCCCAGGAAATTCTCTAAAACTATAAGTTAACAAGTTCTGATGTGCACTGTGGAGGGTGTTTTCCTCACTGGCAGTGCCCTCTAACAATGAAATCACAGGTACAGTTCTGTCTTAGCATGCTTCTTTTGTTTTTTAAACTCAGGTGGTTCCCTTTACTACACTCTGCACTTGTCAGACTACATTTAGAGCACTGTCTTCAATTCTGTGCACTAGAAAGCTAGAGTTCATGCTGGGGAAGGTGAACAGAATATTGAAAGGTAGGAAAACTATATATCAAATGGGAAATGAGGGAGAGGATAAAGAGACCTTCAGCATGCAGAAGAGTAAGGGAAGAAATGAAAGCCATGTTCTTATATGTGAAAGGTTGTTGTATAAAGAACACGCTTTGTTCTAGAAAGGAAAATTAGAACCAATGGATCAAAGTCACAAGGAGGCATATTTCAGCTCAACATAAGAAAAAAACTTTCAACTATCTCTCTAGCACCAGCAATTGGACTGAATGGTACAGGAGAAGGAGTGTAAAATATCAGATATGAAGGAATGGAAAAGGTCATGTAGCAAGAGTGAGGGATGGCTTACGGATTGTTCATTGCTCCATTTGTATCTGTCCAATGTCATGAGACCCAGAGGAAGGCGGCCAGCACACTAGATCAATCCCCTAAGGAGAATTTACAGGAGGACTTGGATAAGAAGAGGCAGACTGGATGAGAAGATGTGGATGGGCTTTAATCTGCACCACTGAGTGAGTACCCAAATTGATTAAAGAACATATCTACCAAATTACTGAAGTAACAACAGTTACCTCAGGAGACACTGAATTTCCCTGAACTGTAAGGGTCCAAGCAAGGCCTGGATAACTACTGTTCAGGAATGTACTATACTATAGAAGAGATATACATGGGTTGGGAGAGTAGACCAGACAGCCTTTTTGGTCTCTCACAACTTTCAGGTCCCATAAGTCTATGATCCACCTACTTCTTAGTAGGCCTTGGTTTCAATCAGTGAATTGATGATGATGATGATGATGATAGCATTTATATAGCACTTTAAGGTTTGCAAAGCACTTTACAAATATCATCTAATTTTATCCTCACAACAACCCTGGGAGGTAGGTGCAATTATTATCCTCATTTTACAGTTGAGGAAACTGAGGCAAGCAGAGTTAAGTGACTGGACCAGGGTCACACAGATAGTTAAATGTCTGAGGTGGGATTTGAGCTTGGGTCTTCCTGACCCTAAGTGAAGCCTTCAACTATACCACCTAGTGAGCACACAGCATATCAAGCAGCAATGTAAAATCATTCAAAAGACTATAAAATGTCTTCTTTGGCTGAGATATGAAAAACCCAAGTTTGAGATGAGTCCTTACAGTACAAAATGAGCCTGAGCAAAGAAGCCCTTCCCTCCAGAGCTCTGTCTCCATTTTCATTTCCTACACAAACATTTATGTAGTTTATACAATGCAATATGCTGCTTTACCCTGTTATTTCAGGCTATAGAAAACATGGGGGTGTGAAAGAAAATGTAAATAAAAAACTTTCAGAAAATTAATGACAAGAGCACACACAGGGCTGCAATGATGCATGAAGCGTAAGATAGCTCAGAATCAGATGCAGACCCCTCCTTGGGGGAAAACAATAATAGCATGCTGCTATTAAACAAGGCGGTCCACCTTTTATGCCAATAGCACATCGTCACAAGAACTTTAAAAACTCATGAACAAAACCAGAAGATTTAGGTCCAGCAACTTAAGTGAATTCTCATGAGGTCAGGATACACAGTGAAATTTCCAGAAATCAGGGATCTCCTGTGAGTGATCTTTAAGAATTGGGGTAAAAAGGTAGGGCTGAAGGTAGAGCTCAGTCACCAACTACCTCTACTACTCTATACCTGCAGAAAAATGACCCAAAGCCTGCTGGGATAGACTGTTTCACCAAGATCATAAGCAGCACCAAACCCATCACAGGAGAGACCTGCCTGTACTGACTGGAGGGCAGTAGGTTTAGAAAACAACAGAGGGGTAGCATTAATTGGAGATTGCCAGGCTTTAAGTAAGTGGGCAAAGCTTACAATTTTTCCCATTTTTTGTTAGTTCCTACCTCAGATTCTGCTCTAGCTAAGCATCTCCTACGTTCAGCTACTCAATATTCGTCATACTATCCCCACACCTAGAAGGTACTCATATCTTCTCCATCACAATGTTCCCTTCCTTTACAGAACTGCAGGAGCTCAGAGTTGGAAGGGGATTCAGAGACCAATCCAATCTAATCCATATCTGCCCAAAGGGCACTGCAGTAAGCTAATCCTCCCTGAACACCCCATACACCCTAAGCTTTTTTCAAGGTTGCTCATCCACCTTGGGTATCCAACTCTCACCCCACTCTCACCTGTGGCTTCAAGAAGCTGTAGCAAGTGCAGTGGCCACACCCCAGTAAACCATCTTGGCAGACGGGCTAAACTAGGCTGAGGGTAACCAACCGGCCTCAAACCTGTCCATGAGTTTGAGACATCCACCTCAAGTATGTGAAGCCTTTCCCCAGCAGAATGGGCAGATGAAAACAATGTGTTCCAGCAGTCATGAAGGTAGCTGAAGCACTAAGAGCTTGGTTAGACGTGGAAGATATCAAGGTCACCCATGCATCCTGAGCCATCGCCGGTCATCCTGGCTTGTTCCGCCACTAGACTTCAATGACTGGAAGAGAGAGTGAGGCTGATAACTTTACACAGCTCTGCCTCACTTAAATCCAATTCACGTGCAAGTCAAGTCATCACCCTGCGCTGTCACTGGTCCTTTTCAAAAACAAAGGACAAGCAATTGTAGTAAGCCTTCAAATCACATGTACATCACACCCTGTCCCCTCTGGGAAATATCCCCTGACTACCTTCTACTTCCCTTTCCATTCTACCCCCAAAACACTGTGACAGGATGCTATCTGCAGTGAGGACTCAGGAAGTGGTACTACTGTTTGATCGAAAAACTTAATACTTTGTTTCAGTCCTCCTCCTACAGACTGTCCCCACATTTTGCCAATGAGCATTTGACTGTTCCACTAATGACAGCCAGGTGGCACAGTGGATAGAGTGCTGGCCCTGGAGTCAGGAGAACCTGAGTTCAAATCCAGCCTCAGACACTGAATAGCTGTGTGACCCTAAGCAAGTCACTTAACCCTGTTTGCTTCAGCTCCTCATCTGTAAAATGCACTGGAGAAGGAAATGGCAAAACACTCCAGCATCTTTGCCAAGAAATCCCCAAATGGGGTCACAAAGAGTTGGGTACTACTGAAACAACTAAACAAGCTTCACTAACGTTGCCCTGCAAAGACCCATAATCCTTTTTTCTCCCTTTAGAATATGAGTTTCTTGGGAAGAAACTTTGCTTTTGCCTTTCTTTGTATCCCTAGCAGTTGATATAGTGCCTGGGACATAGTAGGAGCTTAATAAATGCCTGTTGATAATGATGATGTTGATACTAATGATGAAGGTAAGACTTGCATGAACTGAGAATACAGCTAGAAGAATGACTCAAAGACTATGATAATATAAATGGAAACAATAAAGTGCTTCCAAACTCAGATTAAATAATTGCAATAACCAATTTTGACCCCAGATAACAGAGGAAGAAGCCTACTTCTTTTTTCTTAGCAGAGAGATTGTGGAGGATATAGAAAGACTGTCACTTACAATGGCTTTGTCAGCTTTTTTCTTAATTTTTTTTTTAGGTACAAGTGAGCATTCAGTGAGATCCGGGGTGGTGCTGGGAAATGGTTTTTATGTTTAAAAAGTAGCATAAATGAAAGATATTACTTGGGTTAAGGAGAGATGCAGTTTCCAGAAACACATTTCATCTAAAAGCAGATCTGTTTATTTCAGTAAGAAAAGTGACATTTTACCTACCAGCCAAGTGCTATAGCTGAAAGAAAGGTCAAATTCAGAGTAAAGGAAAAATAAATTGGAAAAGAAATTCCCATTCCCATTTAGATCTGCCCTGGCTGGTCATAATGAGAGCACAGATGCACAGAACAACAGAAGAGTTGTTTGAGTTGGCTGCCTTTCTCATAGATGCTACCTTGTGGTGACTAAGCTTTCACCTGTACAGATTATTAGGGGGTCACTCTGCCCTCTACCTTGCTTTCCCAAAGCAAGGGGGAGTATGAAGCCTCTTGGAATGATACCAGACAAGGCCAAATATTACTAGTTCAGCCACGCTAAGGGCTGACCTTTAGTACTATAAAAGGAAGAGAGGTCTATAAAAATAGCCAGAAGAACTTGTAAGGTCACACTATATTCAGTAAAAATTGTCTGTGGCCTGGTTTTTAAATTACTGAACCAGATGACTGAGGTTCATACCAGTCATTAAAAATACAAGGTGAAGCTAGTTAAGGAAGGCAACCTTCAGACCTAATGCTATTGACATGATTGGCCTTGAACAGGAGAACCAGAAGAACTGGTTCCCATAGTAATGAAAATTTCCAAACAAATTAGGCCCATATAATTTAGAGTTGGAAGAAACCTGGAAGAACATTCACTCTGAGGCTCTCCTTTTGGTAGATGAGTAAACTGATGCCCAAAGAGGATTAAGTTACTGGTCCAAGGCCATTCAGCAGCCAGGATTAAAACTCAGGCCTTCTGGGCTTCAAGTCTGTGGGCTTCCTCTTTGTAGGCATCACTATTATCTTACTTCCCAGATACAAGAATGATTGTTGTTGTTTAGTCATTTTCAGTCCTATCTGACTCTTCATGACCTCATTTAGGGTTTTCTTGGCAAAGATAGTGCAGTGGTTTGCCATCTCCTTCTCTAGCTCATTTTACAGAGGAAACTGAGGCAAACAGGGCTAAGTGACTTGCCCAGGGTCACACTGCTAGTAAGTGTCTAAGGCCACATTTGAACCTAGGTCTTCCTGACTCCTGGCCCTGTACTCTATCCACTGTGCCACTTAGCTGCTCCACAAGAATGATAGCTCCCATATAATACTCAGAGTAAAGAAAGGCAGATATTTTAAATGTTCACCTGAGTCATTCCTGTTTAGCACAACCACTTTGTCTAATAATATCAGAGAACCTGGGTTCAAATCCCTCCTCTGATATCTACTCCTTGTATGACCTTAAACAAGTCACTTTAAGTTCCATTGGCTTTAGTTCCCTTATTTGGAAAAGGAGAGGACTGGATTAGATGGTCTCTTAGGTCTCTTTGATATATGATCCTTTGACCTAGGACTGGGTGTTAAATGAATAATTACCAGTTTCATAGTGACTTCTTAACTGCTTTCCAAAAGGACACATGGCTGATATGCCAAATTCATTAGTCCTCTGGTGAAGAGCAAATAATGGAATTTAAAAGAGCCCAAAGACATTGGTTCAATTCGTACCTCTATTATCTATTATTGGTCTGACAAATCACCTATCCTCTCTGAGTTTGTTGCCTCGTTTGTTTTCTTTTGTTTTTCAATTTTTATTTTCAGTTCCCAATTCTTGACTTTTTCCTCCTTTGTAAAATGTAAAATGTGACTTCCAAGGTCCCTTCTAGTTCTGAATCTCTGACCCTCTAAACGTCTCAAAAGTTAATTTTTTCCTCAAATTTGTAAAGAAAGCTTATACTTTTCATTCCATTTTGTTCCTCTGGAAGCCAAAATGTATACCAATTTACCTATGAAGCCAGAGATGCCATAGAAAAGTCACATATAGGATCTCAGAAAGAAAAAAAAAAGACTTGTGTCAAGCTTTATGCTTTTGGACTATCTGGGAAAGAAATGGGGACCTCCACACTGGAACGCAGGAATCTGAGGCAGGCACTCTAGCACATGCTTATATTATAGCCTGCGAATCTCCAAAGGTAAGAATCTGCTCCTCTGAGATCCTGCCACCAATTCCTTCACAAAGGTAATCTGTGGTTTTAACCAAAATGTTTTCCATTTTCCTTCTATATATCAAAAGCTGGGGAAATATTAAAATGGAGAATGAACCAAAAAGGAAAGAAACATCACCTATGAGGCAATATGATATAGTGAAAAGGGTATTTGCACTGGAATCAGCAGACCTAGGTCCAAATTCTACCTTTGATTCTTGTGTGATCTTAGGCAAGCCATTTAACTTCCCTCAGCCTCAGTTTCCTCATTTGTAAAATGAGAGAATTGGATTAGGTAGCCTCTGAGGTTTCCTTCAGAGGCTGCTAGGTGTCTCAGTGGATAGAGCACTGAACCTGGAGTCAGGAAGACCTGAGTTAAGATTTGGCCTCAGACACTTACAGGCCACGTGATCTTCGGCAAGTCACTTAACCTCTGTTTGCATTAATCCACTGGAGAAAGAAATGGCAAACCACTCCAGTATCTTTGTCAAGGAAACCCCGTGGACAGTATGGGCACAGGGTCACAAAGGGTCGGACGTAACTGAAAACCGAACAACAACAAATGTCTCTTTCAGCTTTAGATCTATGATCCTAGGATACTTCTGTTTTTTCTTCCCAATGATGAAATCTTTATTATAAAAACTTCCAGTTAGGATCAAGTGTAGATTAAAAAAACAAAAAACAAACAAATAAAAAAACTTTACCGAACAAGCTAATGATGAGAAGTAACTATTGTATTAAATCAACAAAAGGTACTTTTTGCCACTTAAAGTCATGTTTAAATTCTAATTAGTGGTGACAATAATTCATGAATTAGATGGGCTATAAAAACGACCGTAAATAATTAAAACTTAATTATCTTTATCCAATAATGTGTCTGGTTCTCCAAATTCCTAAATTTCTAATCTTGTTCTTCAAATGGAGCATTGATCTGCATAATTAGTTTGCCACCACTATCATTAGTGTATATGAGTGAGTCACCTCTTGCCCTCCAGGTCCCTGTCATTCTGACACTTGTCAAAATTAAGGACTATACAAAAGGAGCAGGAAAAGAAGAAACCTGGAACAGAGATGTATGAGGAAGACGCTAGATGTGGGGCCATATGAATGACCTGCCTCTGTTATGGACCACTGTGGGACTGTAAGAAAGCCACTTGATTTCTGCGGGCCTCAGCTCTCTTTGGTCAAATGATGATGTTGGACTAGATGCGCTTTAATGTTTCTTTAGCTAGCTCTTAATCCTATAATTCCATGAAAACTTAACATTCTCAACACTAGGAGGAAGAGTTCGGAGATTTTATCTATTTCCCATATTTACTTCTTCTTCTTCTTCTTCTTCTTCTTCTTCTTCTTCTTTTTGGTTAGGCAATGGGGGATAAGTGACTTGCCCAGGGTCACACATCTAGTGAGTGTTTTGTGTCTGAGGCTGAATATGAACTCAGGTCCTCCTGAGTCCAGGGCCGGTGCTCTATCCACTGTGCCACCTAGCTGCCCCTATTTCCCATTTATTTTACAAATAATTGCTTCCTAGAAAGCACATTAAACCTTTTTCAGGTGATCATTACTCAAATCCCCAGCAAATCCTCACCATTCAGTGAATGGCATGTTCTAAAACATAAAGCTCATTCCTGAGCCAGGAAAACAACTTCTACCATAACATCACCACAGTAAAGATCAACAACTTTGAAAGACTTTAGATCTCTGATTTAGATCAATGACCAACCGATTCTAGAGAGCCATTGTTGAACTATGCTACCCTCCTCCTGACAAAGTGATAGACTGAAGATGCAGACAGAAGCATGCATTTTTAGATCAGGCCAATGTGGGATAGGTTTTGCTTAACTACAAATATTTGTATGAAAGTTTTTTTTTTTCCTTTTCTTTTTCAATGGAGGTGGGACACGATGAGAGGAAGAGAAAATCAATGCATGTTAACTGAAAAAAGTCATACATTGGGTTTGTAATCTGGAAAGGTAGAAGGAACCTCAGAGATCATTTCTGTCCAACCTTCTCACTTTAAAGATTAAAAACAATGAATCCATGTTATTTGATGGAAGCTTAGACAGTTTGTTAGTGAGTAACACAGCCAAGGTCCACTGACATCAAGTCCAGGACCTTTACAACCACATTATGGGGCCAATACTAAATGGTAAGAAATCCCTAAGCAAACAGATGACAATATTCTTCATCAGTAAGACCTTTCAGCTTATCATTGTGGTAGGCAAAGTTTCAACTTTTCCTGTTCAACACAGAATTACCTAAATTATGGGAACCGGTCTCAGAAGATCTATTGCTATATTTACTTGACCAAAAATTACCATCAATAATGTAACATGATGCTTTTTATTGGGGACTTTTGGACTTGGAGCTGTTTGTAACTAATTGTAATTTTTGATTGTTTCTGTTTAAAAAGGTCTATAGTCTCCCTCATCAAAAGTTCAAAGATTTTCATTTTTCTCCTAACGCTAAAACAGCATGTGTTCATGAGAGATTTGATCACGACTGATCCTGATATGTATCCACCTCAACCATTTCTAACGTTTACCCAGGGTTTGGCCCTTCTGCCTCTCACTCCCTTGCATAGGATAACTATCACTTACAGTTTTCCTTCAATGGATCTTGGTTATTGTTTTATTTTGGAATTGAAATGGAAGACAAATGCTTGAAATATCTCTCAACAAAAGGCGTCGTTTATCTTTTTTTAACATCAAAATTACTTTGCCTTCACACAGGGAAGATTAATAATACACAGCACAAACTAGCATCTTCATTATAAACCCCAAGGTAAAACTGATGGCAATCTTTTATTCTCCACTGAATACTCACTTTGTGTTCTTTCAAAGATTATTTGTCTGTAAGATTCTTTGCAAAAACACAATTGGTTTCTCCCAGGTCTCACATGCTTCCAAAGACACAGATAAACTCAGTGTGAAAAAAATGAATCAGGATTCACTGACAGGAAAACATAGCTATGACTCACACTACCAGAAAGGAGAGGTTTGGATTTGTTCAAACCACAGGCATGCACCCCAAAATGCCACACTGGGTATGTCACTCTAACTTCTGCTTTTTCATGGAAAAGAAGAAGAATCATTTTCCAGTTAATGAAAACAAACTTTGAATGTTTCCAAACTTACCTAAAATGTCCTCAAAACAAACTTACCAGGCTTTAATGACAGCACATTCAGGAAAAAGCTTTGACTTCTAAATTTTGTTGTCAGGCTTTTGTGCCATGAGACAAACTAAGTAAGTCAAAACGCAACTAAGAACTTGACATCTATCACAATGAAACAATACTCAGTAAATCGCTTATTCATTTTTACCTAGTCATAAGCATCTATCTCCTCTATTCCCTTTCAACCTTCAAATGAACAAACTTTTAACCAACTTTTTGATTGCTAAAGTTTTATTTAAATCATATTTTACCTTACAGAGATAATAGTGCTAAGTACATAAGTGCTTAATGTGTTTACTTTGTATATATTTTGTTTTTACTTACGAGTGTGCAACAATGAATGAAAAAGTTTTTAGGAAGGGCTTACTAAATTCTAGGCACTTTCCTTCCCAGGCTGCATTCCTGACTCTACTACTGGACTTTCCCCACAATGTCCCCATACTCTCCTTCATCCTGCCCCTTCTCAACCTTTCAACTTCTTCTTAATGTTGCCTTCTTCTATTAAAATGTAAGCTCTGTGAGGGCAGTAACTATCTATCTTGTTGCTTGTATTTGTATTTCCTGTGCCGAGCACAATGCCTGGCACGTGATAAGCTCTTAATAAAGACTTTCTGACTTAAGTACTGGGGATACAAACACAAAAATAAGAGAACCCTTGTGCACAAAGCCTTTATTCTGATAGGGAGAGACCACACAATTAGGAGAATAGTGGCAGGGGAAAGGAGTTGTGGCCTGGAAATCACAGGTATAATTAAGTAGAGCAAAAGGGCAGTCCAAGGACACAACCTTTCTAAAAGGTTGATTTGGTTAAAACTCTAAGACCAAAACATGGAGAGCTGGTGAAAAAGGGGGTACACCCATGGGCAAGGTGAAAAATGGCCAAGGTCAAAGAGCATGGTTGGGTTTGGGCCTGGCTAGACACAGAGAGGTTAAATGTAACTGTTAAAAATAATTAGCTGATTTTAAGCCTGGGGGCAACATAATAGCCCCTGATATCTAATTGATTCTCTTCTCTTTGGCTTTAGGAAGTTCATTTTGGATGAAAAGTTCTGAGTTCAGCTGGAATGCCTGTTAACCCCTTGTTGAGAAGATTTCTAGGCAGAGGTTGGGCTCTACCTTACATTTACATCTATCTCACCTTCCTCAGAGCTAGTATAAGCTTTGTAAAACTTAAAGTGATATACACTAGCACTTTGAGGACCTGAGACTGATCAGTATAGGTCTTCCTTCCATGGACTCAAACCACAGGTGCCTCTACAATTTGAGAACTGCTATGGCTTTTATGATGAGGAAGAGTTTTCGAGTTGGCCGTCTCCTAATAACTCAAGGTCACCTCCACTTTGTGATGAGGCATCAGAGTAGGACTATAGTAAGAACTACAGAAATAGGAATTCTTATCTTAATGTGATATCTTAAATGCAACATTGAAGGAACAGGTAATGAGGAATGTGGACCCATGCTTTGAATTCCTTCACTGGTGCTACAAGCGATTAGTAACAGCTGTGATTCACATAATGCCTTTTGACTGGTTTATAGGGGAAGCTAGGTGGTGCATTGGATAGAGCACTGACCCTGGATTCAGGAGGACCTGAGTTCAAATCTGGCCTCAGACACATAACACTTACTAGCTGTAAGTCACTTAACCCCATTGTCTAGCCAATAAATAAATAAATAAAGATTGTTTTACAAAGTGCTTCTTATACAATACAGAACTTGATCTTCACAGATAACCCAGTAAGGTAGTCTATTGGTTAGTCAGTCAATACATATTTATTTAGCACCTACTGTGTGTCAGGCACTCAACTAAGCACAGAGGACACAAAGGCAAAAGATGGTTCCTGCTATCAAGGAACTCACAGTCAAATGAGGGGGAGACAATACACAAACAACTATGCACAAATGAACTGGTATCCTCACTCCCATCTTATAGATGAGGAAAAGGAAAAGCAAAAAGAAGTAACTTGCTCCAGAGAACACAATTACAAAGTGTAAGAAATGGGATTTAAGCCCAGGGGTTCTGGGTCTAAATCCAGCTCTCTAGTATACCACTGATACCTCCAATTATGAATGTACTCACACAGTCTCAGAGTTCTTTCATTACAATATAATCAATATTTTTCATATTATTATCATAAAGAAATATTACATGGTTATGATACAGAACAACGTGAAGTGGGTAACATGATGAATGCAGACAACCAAATAGGTGAACCTAAACAAAATAAGACTCACAGCTTTTCAAAGTGAGGGGTCAAAAATTAGAGGGATGATAAAACAAAGAGAGGAGATGCACCAGCTCTCATGACTGACAGTACCAGGAGGCTATAGGATTGTCACCAGGATTGTCTTCTGGGAGGTGGTAACTCAGAAGCAAATCAGAGAAAGACTGTAACTTACCAAAAGCACCATTAAAAAAAATTAGTCCCTAAAGCCTTCGCAATAGATTGCCAGTCTGTTAGGTAAAAAGTCCATTGGCCTTGACATAAGCAGGTCTTGACAGACCTTTTTTGGCCTATATTCTCTAGCTTAATTTAAACAAAACAAACTGGTGACTAGATGTCAGATAAATTCCCTGTTCATTTTACCCATAGACACACTCACTCCCCGTTTTAAAAAAGTGACCAATGTCAGCATCACTTTCTTTAGTTCGTTTTTGTCCTTGTCATTTCAATATTACAATTTCCTTTTCTGACCTGTTTAGCAAGTTTTTCAATTCATTAAGATTTGATATTCATTCTTCAAATAAATAATTCTTGGGAAGTCTTTTTATAAACAAGTCTAGTTTTCTAAAATGACATTTTTCATTCTGAATTTGGGAGATTCCTCAAGTGTGCAGAAATTATTGCCAAGAATATGAAGGAAAGGAAAGTAAGTGCTGGATTTGGACTTAAAAGACCCAGGTTCAATTTCGAGATGATTATGACTGATCATGTCAACTTGGACAAAGTACTTAATGTCTTTAAAACCATTTTCTCATTTGTAAAATGGTATAGTATTTGCACATCTTAACACACAGGATTATTGTAAAGTAACAAAGTATAATGGAATGAATACTGGATTTGGATTCAGAAGACATAAGTTTTTATTTCACTTCTTCTAGGAGATACAGTAGTTAGAATGTTAGGCCTGGAGTCAGGAAAACCTGAGTTCAAATTTGACTTTAGATACTTACTAGCTATATCTGGGCTAGACACACTGACTAGGTGGGCAAGTCACTTAACCTCTTTGCTTCAGTTTCCTCAGTTGTAGAATGGGGATAATAACAGCATCAAATGAGATATTTGTAAAGCCTTTGGTACAATGCCTGGCTTGTAATAGGCACTATATAATTGATTATTCTCTTCCTTTCCCCTTCCCCAGAAAAGAAAACCCAGAGAAGAAAGAGTATACAGGAGAATGTCACCAACCGTGTCAAATGCTGCAGACAGGGCAACAAGGATGATGACTGAGAAAAGATTAGATTAAGAAATCATTAGTAACTTTGGAGAGAGCAGTTTCAGTTGCTTGAATAGGTCAGAAATTAGACTGCAGAAGATTTAGAGGACAAAAGAGAAGCAAGTGGAAACACCCAGGATAAACAGCTTTCTCAAGGAGCTTAGCTGAGAAGAGAAGAGAAATAGGATGGCAACTGTCAGGGATGGAAGGATCAAGTGAGGTTTTTTTTAACACATAGGGAAGATATGGCATAATTCTAGGCAGCAAAGAAGGAGCTAGTGGCCATGGAGATACTGAATATAAGGGAGGGGCATCATATTGGAGGCAGTCTACTAGAGAAGATGGCAGAGGAAAGAATCAAGGATGTGGCAAAGCAGTTGACCTTGGCAAGAAGGGCCAGACAGCTCTTCATCCAAGACAAGAGTCAGGTAGCAAACAGTGGAGGAAGATGTCTAAGTGATATGGGATGATGAGGAGGGGAGAAGGCGCTCTCTTTGCAAATAGTTTCAAATTTTTCAGTTTAATATGAGTTAAGCAGGTGAGGGCAGAAGGTGACATATGGTAGACTGGAGGAGAGAGAAGGTTTGGTACAGCTGCTGTGGAGAATGGGATAGTGAATCAACCAAAAAGGAGCAGAAGGTATGTCTTGCTGCAGTGAGGGCCCAGTTAAGATTAGGTAACATAAATTTGTAGTTAATCCAATCAGCATGATTTTATGTTTCTCCAGCTCCATTCAACATAACATGAGTAGGTATGAAGAAGGATGATGGGAGTAATCTAGGGCTGGGGTCTGGCAAGTTGTGATGAGCAATAAGGTAAAAAAGACAAAGGATTGCAGAGAAGGTAATGGTGGAGAATTGAACTGGTTCACCAAGGGCTCAAGACAGGGAAAGGAGAAGAGTACAGTTGCTGCATGGGTTGGATAGCCTGGGAAAGAACTGAGAGGTGGAGGAAATGGAGGTGATGGTGAAGACAAAATAAGACTTGGGAGGTCATAAGACATAGGGAGATGTAGATTATCGTGATGAGATAAAGGAATTTTGAAGTTCATGAATGTGGAAGTGAAATACACATGGGTGATTGCAAGATCAAGTCTAACCATATTTCTGTATGGAGCTGAGGAGGAATGGAGGATTAGGTCATGGGAAATGAGTAAATTCAGGAACTGAGCAGTTAAGAGTATTTGAGGGAGCATTCATACGTATGCTGAAGGCCCCTAGTATGAGGGCAACAGTTGGGTAAGGAGAAGAAAAACTCCAAGTTTGGTACTGAAACTCATTGGGGAAGGAAGGATGATGTCTTGGGTTTGAAAGATAACATTTAATAGGATCTGGATTGAGTGATAAATTTGAATAACATCAACCTCTGGGAAGTAGTTTGTGACATGATGATGGTAAGTAAGGGTAAGTCTGGAAGTGGCAATGGGAGCAAGGAATATTCCAATTCCCCCATCACAATCAGTGAAATGAGTGTGGTATGGGGAGAAAAGTACTAGCTAACTAGTATTGGAAAGGCTGGTGAAGGAGGTAGAGTCATTAGGAGGGAGCTAAGTCTCAGCGAATGCCAAAAAAAGGGAAGGAGTAAAAGAGGAGGTTTAAGAAAATTTCTTAATCATAGAGCAGACATTCTAAAGGGGAGAATAGAAAGGGTGGGCAGATCTGGAGAGGGACACTGAGGCAGCACCAAAGGAGGTAGCAGTTGGAGATGGTGAATGGAGTTTACGTACGAGCAGTCAGGAGTTCAGAATCAGTCAGGGACAGTATAAGTGAAGGGGAGTATGCTAACTATTGAGGAATGTGTCCAGGCAAAGTATCAGTGGTTAGAGAGAGGTCTGTTGATGGAAGCAGGTAATTAGATCCTTCATGATCCTCCTTCAAGATCTAGCTTCACAGCAGTTGGAGAGCTTGTGAACTGTGAGGCCCCAGAAGGTCCATCACACAGCAAACAAAAGCAGGAAAAAGCATGGCCCAGGGAGTCATGAGCCAGGTCAGCAGGCAAGAGATGGCAATTCTAAGTAAGGCCAGGACTGGAGATGGCCCTGAGGATGGACAGTAGCTGTTAGATGAGTGGCAGGATCTTGCCTCCAGCAACAGCATGGGTCTAGCGCTGGGGAAGGCCAGGGAAAGTCCAACTGGAAGGTAGGTGATGGGGGTCTTGTCTTGCTCATCTGAAATACTTCTCTTTCTTCTCTTACATATCACCACTCCTTTCTACTGCATTTGTCCTTTGTGAGCTTTCACAGAAATCTGTGAATTAACTCAGCATAGATGTCTTCTCTAAACCTTATTATCTGGGGAGCCATGTTGCAGGAAGTGGGTTTGGTGGCCAGGGGATAAGAGATGAGAGATGACAGCACCTACATCACTGCAATAGAACCAGATCTGTAGTGATCATCAGAGTGGGTGTATGGCCTGTTTTTGTATATGTGTTGGGATAAGAACTGACAACTACCTTGGTCAAACTTCTCTTATCCTCTCAATCTAAAGGACCCTATGCAGACTGATAACAACTAGTTGGCAAATCAAACAAAGGGTAGAACTGAAGAACTAGAAAACTCTCCAAGTCACTGAACAAAAACTGCAATGTGTTTTTCTTTATCGGACAATTAGACTTTTAAAAAGTCACTCATATCCCATTTTCAGAGGATAATTTGTTTTAACGACAACAATAGCTAATCCTTGTATAGATCTTATCATGTGCCAAGCACTGTGCTAAATACTTCCTAAGTATTTCATCTGATTCTTACAACAACACTGAATAAAGAATTAGTAAGGAAATCATTATGGAATAATGTATTTCCAGCTGAAGATTTAAAATGTACTGTATATTCTTATCCCTATTCAGAGTATGATATATTTAGAACTGAAAGAGACCTTATGTACTCAAATTGGTGTTTGTTGAATTTAATTGCATCTACTACAGGCCCCTCATTTTGCCAACGAAGAACTTGAAAGGGTTTAAGTGATTTGTCCAAGGTCACAGAGGTAGTTACTACTACTACTATTGCTACAACAACTACTACTACTCCTACTACTGCCACCACCACTACCACTACCACTACTACTTAGCATTTATGTAATGCTTTAAGGTCTGAAAAGAGCTTTACATATATTATCTCATTTGATCCTTATAACAATCCTGTGAATTGGGTGCTATTATTATCCCCATTTTACAGAAGAAGAAACTAAGGCAGACAGTAATTAAGTGACTTGCCCAGGGTCACAAAGCTAGTAAGTATCTGGGGCACAATTCATACTCAGTTTTTGCTGAATCCAGGCCCAGTGCTCTAAACACCAGCAGAGGTTAAGTTATGAACAAAATTCCTTTGCTGTGAATCCAGCATTTTTTCCACTTTAATACAATGTCCCCAGAAGAATAGAAGCACTTATATAGTACAGATATGATACTATTGTATTTTAGGGGGCAAGAATCTTTTTGTGTGTATGGATTTATATGCATGGCCTGAAAAGGACTGCTTTGGTGCAGGCGGGGGGAACTGGGCCTAGCTTGTAAGAGCTGATTGTTAAATTTTCAGTATGAGCATTTATATCTCAGAAATTGGCCACTGCTACAAATTAGGGCTTGATTTATTTTTTATTGATGATCCAGACTTAAGAAAGAGATGGAGAAAATATTAATAATGTAGATTAAACTGAAAATTATGTCATATGTAATTATTTTTCCCTTGGAGAGTCTGGTTGTTAAACATTTATCAGCTTACTCCTGTATGTACTGGAGACTAATGACTGAATGACTAAAAATAATAATTACTATCATTTATATACTGTTTTATAGCTCACAAAGAACTTTTTATCCATTATCTCATTTGATTCTCACAACATCCCTGGATCCATTTCATATTAAAAGAACTACAAGATAGCTTTTGCATGATAGTGGGATTCCTTATGAAGGATTTATTGAAAGGCACGCACAAGAATCAGACAACGGAAAAGGACTAGAGAGGCTTTGGCACTGGTGAAAAAAGTCTGATGAAATTAAGGATCAACTCATACTAGGAAAGGCAACCACACAAGGGCATTCTCAAAAAAAGCAACTCATACAGAAATAAAAAATACGATGAAGGTAGCTAAAGACTTCTCCACCCAGGTTAATTTCAACTACAGACCATCAAGCATCAAAGATGATCCACAGTTGAAGAGCTCACCCCATCCATGTGAATCATATGTGTGCTAAAGGAGATACCAGGGTATTGAGTAAAGCAAAGAAATTACATTTTAAGGACTTATCCCATCTTACAATCAATCATATGTTTAGACCTGGAAGGGGCCTTAAATATCATCTAGTGCAACCTTCTCATTTTACAGATGAAGAAACTGAGGTCTGGGAGTTTAAGAGAATCACCCACTGTCATACAGGTATTTATTTAGTAAGTAGCAGAGCCAGGCATCAAACGCAGGTCTCCTGATTACAAATTCAGTGTTCTTTAAAGATATCATATATTCTTTCTGCATATTATTATTCTGTATATTATTTATACCATTGTGATGATCTTGAGTAATTGGTATCTATTGAATCCAAGTAAAGTCACTTTAGACAGTGGCTGAAATTGTAACAACTTGTCCCTGAAGGAGGAAGAAGTCCAATGACTTCAAATATTTTATAATTTTATGATAGATGGGAGTCATGGTAAAAGGTATTCAAAAGAACAAAATTCTTTTTTGGTACTTAGTAGGTACCTGCAGCTTAAAAATTCATTGTTGTTGATTTCCAGCCTAGCCCTCACAATATCATCTATCTGGAGAGATGACGCCTGTGGACAGGGGGTTAACTACCACTCACCAAGCAGACAAGCCAGCCTAGCTGAAAACACCCTAAGGAAGTGTTATGCCAAGAAGCAATGAGTTCCAGGCAAGTCAAACCACCGCTACCACCTTGACCACCATTTCCCTTCAGAGCCTGTTGGAGACAGCCCAGGATGAACTCAAGAGCCTTTGGAATAGCAATTCTTCCAGCCAGGGTCTGAAGCCATCACCCTGGGAAACAACTTGTGGAGATGCTTGTCACCCAATCCCTTGGCACATCAAATGGTTCAACATCAGAAAGGGATATGATTTTATCAATGGAGAAGACATTGAAGAAGATGAATTACCATCTGCTTTACCATTGTACCCTAGGAACCATGGAACCTTTCCATTTTATCTCAGCTGAAACCTTCCATATATGTAATATTTCCCATTAGAATGTGAGCACCTTGAGAGCAGTGACTGTCTTGCTTTCGTATTTCATATTTGCTTAGCACAGTGCTTTGCATATAGCATTAATAAATGCTTTATTTACACATTTATTTGTTCAAAATTTGCTTTTACATGACCTTCATTTCCCAAGGTATCTCTCCTCAATTCTACCCTGGGAACCATTCCTTATAATAATAAGGGTTCTCATAATCAGAATAAATAAAGAGAAAAAAAAAAGTTCAGCCAAACTAACCAACAAGCAATCAAGTCCAATAGTACATGCCATGCTCCACCTCCATAGTTCCCCCTACCTCTGCAAAGAAGGAAGGGACCCTACATTTGCATTATTTATTCTTTGGTGCCAGGCTTGGTCAAATACAGAGCTCAGTTTCAATGTCTGTTGTTCTTTCCATTTATGATGCTGCATTGTATATGTTGTTTTCCTAATTCTACCTCCAGTTTTGTTTTGGTTTTTTTTTTTTTTTTTTTTTTTGGTGAGGCAATTGGGGTTAAGTGACTTGTCCAGAGTCACACAGCTAGGAAGTGTTATGTGTTTGAGGCCGGATTTGAACTCAGGTCCTCCTGACTCCAGGGCCTGTGATCTATCCACTGCGCCATCTAGCTGACCCTCTACCTCCAGTTTTTAATAACTTCTATGTTTCATTCATAATAAATTAAGATTAAATGTAGTATTTTGCCTAAAATGACCTTGTAGATGTTTCTCTCATTGTTTTTCTCATGCACAATCCAACATGTAGTGCAGACGAAGAAAAACCAGCTACTAGTTAGTTTTTACCTTTTTTTCCTACCCACAAAACAGGCAGTAACATAAAAGATAACTTCAAAAATTCCCCATAAGCTTTAAATAATCCTCAAAAAATAAACAAAAATAGGTAGTAACATAAAAGATAACTTCAAAAATTACCCATAAGTTTTAAATAATTCTCAAAAAGAAAATCCCCTATTGAATTTTTTGGTTTATCTGTGGATCTAATCAATTCCTGTATCAAAGTAGATGTGAATACTTTCAGATACCATAGACAGAGGTGTCAAACTCACTGCCCATCAACTGATCCAGAATAAAATGTAATTGGGAAATGTTTAAAAAATTAAATATAATACAACATAGATAATGTTAATTTGTGGTTTTTTAAGTCACTATGTGTCCCTCAGGGATCTGTTTCTATTTGAGTTTGGCACTACTGCATAGAGCAATGAAAAAACCCAAACAGGCAGAAATCTCATAAGAAGAGGCAGTAAAAAATTCTTCTAAGCCTTCTCTTTGTTAGGCAACTTAACGATTATATGAAGCTTTCCATTGTTTGCAGACAGCTAGGTGGTGCAGTGTGTAGAGTGCCAAGCCTAGAATCAGGAAGACTCATCTTCCTGAGTTCAAATTTGTCTTCAGACACTTACTATTTGTGTGACCCTGGGCAAGTCATTTAACCCAGTTTGCCTTAGTTTCCTCATCTGTAAAATGAGCTAGAGAAGGAAATGACAAACCTCTCCAGTATCTGCTGAGAAAACCTCAAATGGGGCCACGAAGAGTGTGACACAACTGAAAATGACTAAATGACAAGCCATTGATTGCTAATTGTTTCACGTGGGTTGATCTTGTCTTTTCAGGTAGCTGTTAAGTTCCTGGAGAGCAACTACCATGTTTTAGACTTTTCTCCCATCCCTACAGTCTCTTACAGTCAGATTACATTCTGACCATGTAATCAATAAACAGCAGGTTGAAGAGAAATCAATGACTATGGTTAGCAGGAATTAGGAGGCTCTAGTTTTATTCCTATATAAACCAAAGTCCCACATTTGGGATCTCTATGGTCTCATGAAAGAAATCTTTCTGCTTTTTACTAAAAGCTTGGCATATTTAGAGTAAGAGTGCATCAGTTTTTCCTACTTCTGAAGTAAAAGAAATTATAATAACAGAGACAGGATAAGGTCCCTGTAGAAGTTCCAAAGCTATTGTCCAGCTCTACCTTCTCCCATCTGGGGGCTAATTATCCTCTCAGTTTTGGCAAAGGAAAACTTTCACCTCATTGCAACCAAGCAATGTCCCAGTGACATTTGGTGGGACTAGACGAAATCTAAGCAAGAGTAAAGAGTATTAGAAAAGTGGATGAGACAGAAAGCATAGTATAGAAAAACTCAACACTGGGTGCAGTGACTTTAAACTGTCAGCCAGATGATGGCAACATCTGCCTTCAGCTGAAAAGGGGATGCAGAGAACAGGACTCTGTAGAATTTTTTATCATTTAATATATCTAGAGAAATTTCATTTCAGAGGTGCGTGTGGGTATGTGTGTGTGTTTGTGTTTATGTGTGTGTTGGGGGTGTTGAAGAAGGGGGTGGCAGGAGAGAAAGCTGGGAACCATAAATGTGTAAGAAAGGAAGCTAATAATTATGACTCACATGTCTATAGTACTCTAAGATCTGTAAAACACTTATCTCATAATCACCCAATAAGGCAGGCAATGAAACTAAGGCTCAGTGTGGTTAGGTGACGAGAAGGATCACAGGGCTAAAAAGTGAAGGCTAGATCTTCTGATTCCAAGTTCAGCACTCTTTAAACCAAGCAGTATTATAGTGTAGCACAAGAAGACAACTGGGGAAAGGGGAAAGATGGTGATTTTTAGCTCAGACATCTGCAGCATGAGAATGATTTGGAAATCATTTTATACCAAGTATGATTTTATGCCAAGCAAGAAACTATTTTAGAAGCAGAACACACTAGAAGTGGACTGTTGTTCCTGGTGTTATGTATATCTCTAGAATATTTATCCTGGTGCCCATACTCAAGCATAAAGGAGTGTTAGAAAGTAGGGCTTGGTCAAAATTACAACCATCTGGGAGATATAGTTAATCTTGGCTATGCCCAGATTTCTAACTCTGGTTTGGAGCAACCTGGCTTCTGGTGATTTAGCAGTGATTCAGGAAATTAGATGGTACTATACCTGTAAATATTGAAAGCTAACAGACAGCTGGCCCATAAACAGTCCTTCCCCCTCCTCCGATATCACAAAGTAATGGAGGTAAGACTGTCCTTAACTTTTCCACATATTTTTTTTAACTTCTTTTCTTTTTTTAACGCTATCCTCGATATTCATTTTAACTTAATTTAATCTGGGAATTATCTTTCTTATTTCAATGCATCTATTACTTTGTCTCCTTCTCTCAATCACAGTATTATAGATTTTAAACTGGAAGGGACCTTAAAAGATCATTTAGGTCAATCCTCTCATTGTAGAGATAAAGCAAAGGGCTCACACAGGTTAAGTGATTTGCTCAAGGTAGCAAGTGTAAAAGTCAGGATTTGAACAAAGGTTATCTGGCAGCAAATCTAGTATTCTTTCAACTATATTATGTTACCTTAATGACTCTCTTAGACTCATCCCAACTTTTTCCCCTACTTTCCTTGACATTCCCTTCTGAACTGTATTAAAAGCATGTATTTGTCAGTTTGGAACCAACTGAAGCAAGATACTTGCTCTTTGTGTATAAGAAATGGAGGACAGAGTGTATGTTCACCAACATATGAAGCTAACAAGCATGGTTTCTATAGCATCTTGGAATTTTGTGTATTTCAACCACATATTTCCTGAATTTATTTCAGTTCTGAAAATTTTCCTAAAATAGAAGCCAAAAGATATTTTATGAGTGTTTAGCAGGTCCCAAGTGCAAAGCAACACTTATTAAATTAACTTAAAACCTCATTAATTTTCTTGTTCTGGCACCAATTAAAATCTAGGCTTTAAACAGAGATTGTTACATGGCGTACACTAATATCTTGAAAGTTTTTGTATTGAAGTAGTGCCGTAGCACTACAAAGATGATTGTTTTCATGGAAAGGATACTAGACCAGCAATTAGTTGGTTCCAATTCAGGGTTCCTACTCTAGTTCCAATTCAGAGTTTGTTACTATGTGTGACCTTAGGCAAATCACAATTTTGCATGGTAATAATCAAAATAGCTAACATTTATATAGCATTAATTTTGTGCCAGCCACTATGTTAAGCATGCTTTACAATTATTATCACATTTGATCCTCATAACAATCCTTGGAGGTAGATGCTATTATTATCCCCATTTTACAGATAAGGAAGGTGAGGCAAACAGGGGTTAAGTGACTTGCCCAGGGTCACACAGCTAGTGTCTGAGGTTGGATCTGAACTTGGGTTTTCCTCACTCTTGGCCCGACACTCTATCTACTGTACCATCTAGATGTTGTTTGGGACTATCACTTCCCTTATTCTGGGTATTACACTTTTATTAACGCAGCCCATGATTGCATTAACCTTTTTGACAGAATTATCAAACATTACTCATATAATGCATGTCACCCTTTAACTCACAGTCAGTTAATCCCACCCCCTTGTCTTTTCCCCTTAATATTCCTTCCAGATCTATGTCCCCTACTCTCTATGTGTATGTTTGACCTCTGAGTCCAAGTTTGTGGGCATATTGAGGGGTTTTTTTGTAGCACTTAAGAAACTGTTATTGAATGATTGAAAAATGAAAATCAAGTAACTCACATCTATAGTCTAGTAGTAGTAATACATAGTTATAAAGGACTCGTAAAATGACCTCCCAATATTTCTGGCCTTTAGGGCCATTTCCAAGACTGACACCTTCCATGATAATTACCAGACGATTTTCTTCTTTTTGCTTTAATAATATTTTCCCAATTACATGTACAAATAATTTTTAACATTCATTTTTTTAATGTTAACTTCCAAATTCTTTCCTTCCCTCTCCCCCCAACGCCCACTGGAGACAATAAGCAATTTGGTATAGGTTATACATGTACAATCAAGACATTAAATTTGAGGTGATTATGGGATAATTCTACAGATAATTCTTAAAGACCTAGAGAGCTCAAGGGCTGATTAGACCCAGACAAAGAGATCTGGGAGTCATTTAAGTAGGGATGTAATTGAAGCCATAGGAATGAATGCACTTAACAAAAGAACGAGTGTAAAAAGAGGAAGATGGAAGGACAACTTCAGAACTTTGAGAAGTACCTACTTTAAGGTATCAAAAGAGCTGGAAGATAAAAGCAAAGGGAAACAGAAGGAACAAGAAGAGAGGTAGGAACCAGGAGCAGGTGGTGGCTCTCATGAGAAGGGAGGAATTATAGAATCATACAGTCTTAGAATTGGAAAACACTTCAGAGTCAACTAGTCCAATGACATCTGAACAGGAATCACCTTTACACCATTTTTGGGAAGTGGCCAACTGGCCTCTAATGAGGGGAAACCGTCCATTGACCTCTGCTGCTCATTTCACTTTTTGACAGCTCTAATTGGGAGGAAATTTTTATTTGTATTAGGCCAAAATCTGACTTTCTAATTTCTACCCACTATTTCTAGTTTTGCTCTCCAGGACCAAACAGAATAGGGTTATAGTGTCCTCTCTCAGAAATAACTTACTCCTAAATTTTTTTACGTTTCTGAGACTTCTGAATTGTCTCTTTATCTCACTACCTCACCAACAAGTGAACTGCAAAACCATTATGTCTGAAAACGTCAAAATTAACAAGGTCTCTGAGCAGACTGAGAAAAATGGTTCACGCTAATAATTAACTTCTGGGAACCCAAAATAAATCATAGAAAATGACATACTACTGTAAAAAAGTCATATCACTTAACAGTCCCTATCACTTTAGAAACAGTTCAAACAAAGAAGTATATAACAATCACAATAAAAACCAGGTCTGGGTTCAAAGTTAATTTGGTTCATAATCTGTTCCTTACACACCTCCTCATTCCTTCATCTCTCTTCCTTGTCTGCGTCACTCACAATCCTGGATAGCCTCAGAGCTGTGGCCAGTTACTCCACTCTATCTTCTTCAGTGAGGGCTAAATAGATACAGATTCTTCTTTATGTACAGTTCACACTTTATTTTGGTCTTTCCAATCTGTAACACACAAAGTTAGGCATTTAATGTTTTGTGAGGCTTGGAAAAATACCACAAACAAAATGCACTTTTTATCCCACCTCTAGGGAAACATAAGAAATTATAGTCAGTACCAAATATTGACTAGTTTTACCCTTGTAAATTCTGATATCCACCCTACAAGCAAAGGGGAAAAGAGTTCCTCCTGAATGTACCCTCCCAGGTTGAAAAAACAAGCTCTCAAATGATTCTTTATATCAGAAAAAGGACACAAAAATGTTTTCCCTGCTCTCTTCCATTTAGGTTAATTAGCCTTCCTGGGTTTTTCTTTTTTCTTCTACCTTACGTTAGTTCTTATTTGTTTAAGGAAAAATCTATAGAAATACAGCTAGACCCTGCAAGACATCCAATCCTATTCACATACTATCCTCAAACAATGTTTTAAAGATGTGCTTTCCTTTCCTTTTCTACCGAATCTATTTTTCACCAGGGCTGCCACCAAATGACTCATTTTACTTTCCCCCTCTAATGAAGGGGTCCTTAACCTGGGATCCAGGAGCGAGATTTATAAAAATCAACATTTAATGATTGCATTTCAGTAAGATGAGTCTGTCTGACTCCAAGCCTCGCACTCTATCCACTGTAGCACCTAGTTGACCTATATTTTACTACTGGGGCACAGCAAATAAGCAGGATAAAAAAAAATCTCAATGAACAAAACTTCTTCACAGAAAAGTAGAATGAAGAATGAATTGCAAAATTTCATTCTCTAAGCAGTAATTTCCCAAGAATATTTTGATTTCTTTATATTATCTTTGTAATCACTTGATATTTGGAGGTACTGGAAATGAACCAACGCCAATCGGCGCATCATATACCTTCACGTAGATCATGTTATTATTTTTGTTTGCAATACTTCCAACTTTAGAAATACATCAATCTGAATCATTCTAGAATTTGTAAGAAACAAACATTCAAATGTTATGGATAACAATATAGATTTTAAAATCCATCTTTCTCTAGCCTAGGGTACATAGGGTACATATTGGTACATAGAAGGTATTTAATAAATGCTTAGGGAATTATTGACAGGCATTAAATCACAGGATCATAAATGTTGAGATAGAAAGGACTTTAAAGGTGTGCTAGTCCAGCTTCCTCATTTTACAGATAAGAAATTAAAGCTCACAGAAGTTGTGACTTGTCCAAGGTGACGTCACTCAGATAGTAAGTAGCAGTGCTGGGATTTGAACCCAAGGCCCCTGATTCCAGGGCAGCTAGGTGGCACAGTAGATATAGCACCAAACTTAAAGTCAGGAAGCTCACTTTCCTGAGTTCAAATCTGGCCTCAGACACTTATTAGCTGTGTTACCCTGGGCAAGTCACTTAACCCTGTTTGCCTCAGTTTCCTCATCTATGAAATACACTGGAGAAAGAAATAGCAAACCACATCAGTATTTGCCAAGAAAACTCCAAATGGGGTCACAAACAGTCCAACATGACTGAAAAAAACTGAACAACAATAACCCCTGATTCTAGATTCACCACTCTTTACCCTGCACCATCCTGCCTTCCTTCATGTTTTGGGGGTCTTAGAAAATTCCAGAACTGGTTTTAGAGTTGTTAAGAAAGACTTGGGCTTAAATCGTACCTCTGATACTCCACAGGTACATGACCTTGTGTAAGTCACTTACCCTCTCAATGCTCTCAGGTAACTAACTCTCTAAAATTATAAACTGGAGAGCAGGTACAGATCAGCATTGGTAGAGGCAGTTTCCTTCTACACCAATAAAATAACAGTTCTGGTAAAAAAAAATTTCCAAGGAATTTTTACTTGAGAATATAGAGGAAATAATTGATCACCAACAATTTAAAAGAATATCACAATACCTGATACTTCACTGATGTTTAAGAAACTGAATGAAAATAGTTCTTCCCTTCTGATACTTAAAATAATGAAACAATTCTAAGAAATACTCTCAGAATGCAAGGCAAATATAACTCCATTTTAGGTCAGTCTGTAACATGGTCTTGGGGTGATGCCTAAGGTTCAACTAAGTAATTGGCCCACAGTTAGTAAATGTCAGAGGGGAAATCTGAACTCAGGTCTTCTAGGCTGCAACTCCAACATTGTACTAACATGACTCACTTCAGCTTAGGCAAATATTTTAAAATTAGATGGAAAAATGATCCACTACCCTGACTGATGCTATCTATAAGTTGTGGTTCAATAACTGTTAGAACCACTGACATTTTAGTAACAATCCGTGTGTACAACAACCAATTCAATCCACTGCCTTTGTTTAAAACTGGTTGTTTCCCTTTAAAGTAGTTGTGTTCCTAAAAGCAATGCTAATTAGTTTTAGGTTTCAATTGAGTTTCTCAACAAAGAACAATTTCTCTGGGGAATGGTTAAGCATTCCTGACCTTGAGAAGGTTAAATTATCAAGTTCAGATCTAGCTTCCCCGCTGGGAAAAGCTAAATCAGTATTAATTACTTTGTCATAATTCATTAGAAGCTCCATTGCCTTGGCAACAATTATTCATTCAACAAATATTTATTGAGCATGTACCATATGCAAAGCACTGTGGGGGACACAAAAATGAATCAATTTCTAGGCCCATCAACCAGCCTATGAGCCATGAAAAGAAAATTAGAAATGAAAACTTCTGAATAAAGACAAGCCTAAAAGTTAAGAGCTGCCAGTTAACCTGGTGGTGTCCTTTTGGATTAACTCAACAGTGACAACACTAGCCAGAAACCTGCTCCACTTAGATCCTTATGTGCTTCTCTGTCACATTTACTATTCGTAATGTTCATCACTGACAAAGATTTGTTAGAGTTATCTTCCATGTTCAAAAACTATGTAAAGGACTAAACTCTAACTGGAATCCCACCATTGATAGAGCTTGCTTCTATCCAAAAACTCTTACTAGAGTTTTTTTAAAACAATTGACTTGATTGTCATCACCATGCTGCTAAGAGTAGTCTTGAGAGTAATGAAGGGGATTATGATGTTCCTTTCGGTTCAATTTGATTCAGTTTAATAATTTGACAAACGCTATTTTTATTTATTTATTTTAACTAATTAATTTTAGTTTTCAACATTCACTTCCACAAGATTTTAAGTTCCAAATTTTCTCCCCATCTCTCCCCTCCCCCCACCCCAAGACAGTGTGCATTCTGAATATCCAAATATATATTATTTCTCAGTTTCATGTAAAAACAATTTTTAACATTCGTTTTTAAAACTTTGAATTCCAAACACTTACTATTAAGTACACACCCAAAACTGTAAGAGGCTTTAAATTTATCCCTACTAAATTCCACTTATTATCTTTGGCTCAACATTCTAGGCCAGGGATTCTTAACTTTTGTTTCATGGACCCTTTCGGGAGTCTGGGTCAGAATAATGTTTTTAAATAAAAATAGTGAACAGCATTATAAGGGAAATCAATTATATTGAAATATAGTTAACAAAATGTTTTAAAAAAAAGTTCATGGACCCTAGGTTAAAAACCCAGGTTTTAGGGAAATGAGAAACACAGGCAATAGGGTATAGAAATCTGTCTTACCCTACAGGAAAACAGAAAGGGAAAGGGATAAGAAAAGGGGGGGGTGGTAATAGAAGGAAAGGCAGATTGTGGGAAGGGGTAATCAGAATCAAAACACTTCTGAGGAGTGAAAAGAGAGAGAACAAAATAAATGGAGGTAGAGGGAATAGAATGGAGGGCTATACTGGTAGCAATAGTAACTGTGAAAAAATTTTTTTGAATCAAGTTTCTTTGATAAAGAGCTCATTTCTCTAAAAATGTTTATAACTATTATTTCAATACAATTGGTTTCTCTGGTTATCCTATTTTATTTTGCACCTTTAAAAACACCAAGAAAGGGTCCATAAACTTCACCAGACTGCAAGAGGAATCCAAGACACAGAAAAGGTTAAGAATCCCTGCTTTAAGGTAGATTTCAGAAAAACCTAGAAAAACTTACATGAACTGATGCTGAGTGAAGTGAGAAGAACCATGAGAACATTATACACAGTAACAGCAACATTGTGTGATGACTGACTGTTAGACTTAGCTCTTCTGAGCAACGCAATGATCTAAGACAATTCCAAAAGACTCATGATGGAAATGCTATCCACATCCAGAGAAAGAACTGTGAGTCTGAATGCAGATCAAAGCATGCTATTTTCTCTTTTTTTGTTGTTTTTTTTCTTGTGATTTTTCCCCTTTGTTCTGTTTCTTCTTTCACAATATGACTGATGTGGAAATATGTTTAATTTGATTGTACATGTATAGCCTATATCAGATTGCTTGTGGTCTTGGGGAGGGAGAGGGATGGAGGGAGAAAAAAATTGGAACTCAAAATCTTATAAAAGTGAATGCTGAAAACTAAAATAATTTTTTTTAAAAAACCCACAAAAAACAAACAAACAAAAAAAAATCCCAGGTTCTAGTTTATCTATATCTTTCTGGATCCTGACTGTTATAAACTGCAATAGCCTTCCCTCCCACCTTTATGCCATTTACAAACTCAACAGGGTATGGCTTTGTCTTAAGACATCTGTAAAAACAGGGTTAAGTCGAAAGGACCCAAGGATTGATCACTGAATCACCACACTAGAGACCTCCTTCCAAATAATTAATGATTACTCTTTGTGTCTAGTCATTCAATCATTTTTGGAATCTAACTATGGTATTGTATATACTATATTGCTCCAACTTGACCACAAGAAAAGCAGGAGAAACTCTGTCAAAAACTTTGCTAAAATCTAGCTAACCTGTGGCCTTTTTTTTTAAGGTCTGGGTTCATATAAGCAGGGTTCAAAATTGGGGGTTGTTTGCTAAATAACTCTTTTGCTTATGCTCCCACCTGAGGTTTCCCCCGGGAACATAGGAACTTATTAGCCCAAGCCTAGGTCTTCACTAAACAAACAAATCCATCAATGAATTAATGAAATAATGAATGAATAAAAAATTCAATGTAATTCAATTCAATTAGCCTTTACTGAGTGTTTATTATGTGTCTCAGGAGCGAATACAAAGCAAAAAGGAAACATAAATACCCATAAAATATATGCAGAAAAAAATACAAAGGGATTTCACAGGGGAAGAGCACAATTGAGGAATTTGGAAAATGCCTCTTGTAGGATGCTCCGAAGGAACCTTGGTATCCAATGAAGCTGAGGAGGGGAGGGGAAGTGTGAGACAAAGGTACAGACAGAGGTGGCAGACAGAAAGGAAAAGGGCCCTTGCTTCCTACATTACCTACCACAAGCTAATAAGGCACAAGCTACAGAGCATGATCTATTTAACCCAATAAGCACTGCAAAAGACTTCCACCTGAACCAGTAAACAGTTTAGGTAACTTCTCCCTCCTGTTCAGTGGCCTTCTGCTTTCCCTAGGGATCTATCATGATCCTAGATTTAAAGTGCAGGACTGAATATGAATCCCTCTGCAAGCAGAAAGAATTTGGAGTATGCAGGGAATCAAGTAATCCTTCCCCAGAAAGTCAGGATTGCTGTTCAGTCATTTTTAGTTATGTCCGACCCTTTGTGACCCCTTTTTGGGGTTTTCTTGGCAAAGATACTGCAGTGGTTTGCCATTTCCTTCTTCAGCTCATTTAACTGATGAGGAAACTGAGGCAAACAGGATTAATAAAGTGACTTGCCCAGGGTCACATAGCTAGTAAGTGTCTGAGGCCAAGTCTGAACCCAGGTTTTCCTGATTCTAGGCCCAGCACTCTATCCACTCTGCCACCTTGCTACCCTTGGATAGGTTCAAATCCTGTCTCAGAAACTTACCAGCTGTGTGACCCTTGGGCAAGACATCCAGTCTGACTATGCCTCAGTTTCCTCATCTTCAATGAAGGTGTTGGACTCTATAAGTTAAGACCCCTTCTTGTTCTGGATTTGTGATCCTATGGTTCCTCTGAGAGAGGCTTTGAAGGTTTTGTCAGGACAATATTTCATTTATTTTCAGCAGTGAGGGTCAGTCTCATCTGGTGCATTGCTCTGGCATCTAAGGTATTTCCTCCTGTAATTGGTAACCAAAAACAGGTTACAAGGGCAGAAACAAAGTAGAAAGGCAGAAAAAATTACATTTGATCTCCTTGTAACTGGGGAGGGAAATATCAGAGTAAATATGGTATATTCAAGAAAACATACTTAGGAAAGGTTCTCAGATTATCCTGTTCCTTATCTATTTATTGTTTGAAATGGATAGCTTTCAAAAAGGAACAAAGGTCTTTTGTTGCTAAATTGAGAAACAGCTATGAAATCTGGCGTTTGCTTTGAAAAATTAGAAATTTCCCCAATTCCATTCCTGTTAGTAAATCTCTGAATATTGAACTCTATGGTACAATATTTTAAGAAATAACCACAATGTTTATATTGGGGTGGTTTTTTTTTTGACAGAAGTAAAAGGCCAACTTCCCAAGTGTAAGATGGAGGAGGCATGGCTAGACAGAAGGTCATTTGAAAAAAGATTTCAAGGCTTAGTGAGTAGCAAGGTTAACACGAGTCAACGGTGTGATATGGCAGCCAGAAAAGTCAAGACAACACAACCTTCTAATACAGAAAGAGGATAACAATGTCCAGGAATAAGGAAGTGACAGGTCCACAGCACTATGTCCTAGACATATCCCATCTAGAGTGCAGTTACAGAATAAATTTTAAGAAGCATATTCATAAGCTGGAGAGTGTCCAGGGAAGGCAACCAAGATAGGAAGGCAACCAAGATAGAAAGGCATTGAACTTATGCCACGTATGGATTGATCGAATTAAGTGAAGCACTTGGCCCACAGAAGGGAAGACTTGGCAGGAATGGGGAGGGGGAACAATGGGATATGATAGATGCTGCCTACAGGATTTGAAAGGTTGCCTTGGGGAAGAGGGATCAGATTTTTTTCCTACTTAGTCCATTAGAGTGTCAGTTCTTTGAGAGCAGGGACTGCTTCTTCATATCTTTCTTCATATCTCTAGCACTTAGCACAATTCTTGGCACCCAAGAGGCACTTAATAAATGTTTATTGACTAACTGCATGACCCCAAAGTGCAGAACTAGGGGCAAAGACAAAGACTGGAAAGGGGCCAATTTAGGTTGGATATAAGAAAAAGCTTCCCAACAATTGTGTCTATGCAAAAATGCAATGTGCGGCCTCAGGAAGTGCTAGGTTCTCAGTCAGTGGAGGTCTTCAAGTAAAAGCTCATCCACCTCTTGTCAGGTATGTTGTAGACCTGTGGGGTCAAACCCAAATAGAAATGAGGTCCACTAAATCATATATAAAGATACTCCCAGGACACATATTGACGTAGAAACCATACATGTTTATTGACACAGATACAGATAAAGAGATTATTAATATCTTTGTGACCCTGGGTAAGTCACTTAATCCTGTTTGCCTCAGTTTCCTCTTCTGTAAAATGAGCTGCAGAAGGAAACGGCAAACTATTCCAACATCTTTGCCAAGAAAACCCCAAAGTGGGTCACAAAGAATCAGATATGACTGAAATGACTGAACAATGATTATCAATACATTAATACATCAACACATTAAAATCAGATAGGAACTACATTTTAATCTGGTGAGCTGTACTAAAGAGTATTATTTACGCTCCTTGTGTTTGCCATGTGTTGTAGAAGGCATCATGTACTTGCCAGATGATCTATGTCCTCAAGGAACTCACAAGTCTACCTGTAATCCAAGTGTCAAGTAGAGTAACAATACTACTCTGGGAAGTCAAACCAGACTCAATCTCATGAAATATCTTTCTAATACAACCTTGGTACAGCTTGTATTCACTCCCATCCCCCTCATCTCTCTCTTCTCCTCTCTTCTTTTGTTGTTTTATTTTGTTTTGTTTTTTGTTAGGCAATGGGGGTTAAGTGACTTGCCCAGGGTCACACAACTAGTAAGTGTTATGTATCTCAGGCCGGATTTGAACTCAGGTCCTCCTGAATCCAGGGCTGGTGCTCTATCCACTGTGCCACCTAGCTGCCCCTCTCCTCCTATCTTTGTCTCTCATTTTCACTCTCCCTCCTCTCCTCCTCTGTCTGTCACCTAGATTTAGCTCATTTTTTTTTAGGATATTCAGTTCACCTACAAGAAATCAAGGCTTTAAACAGGTATTTGAACATAACATACATTTATTATAAACCACATGAGAAGTTATTCACCTCTGAGCCCATTAGCAAAGAAAAAGATATTTCCTTCCTCCCTTCCCACAAGAGTTTTTCCCCATCTCTGTATAAACAAATTTATAATACCAACAGGGGAAGTCCCCGCAGCTTAAGTGAAACTGGGCCCTGGGTGAAGGCATCATTCGAATATGTCTCTGCTCTGAGCCTGTATCCCCACTTCAGAGCACAACACACCCAGATTACTGTAGCTCCCATGCTCTATTAGGTCCAGGTTCTCTCCGGCACTGCTCGAACACTCAATGCTTTGGTTGCTGTTGCTACTGCTGCTGTTGGAACCATATTCTTGATCAGAGCCTTCACCTCTTGAGTGAAGTGCCATCACCATGTTTGTGGCTTGTCTCCCTCTCCAATCAATCCCTGCTGTCCTTCAAACAACACCCCTGCCTGGGATCCAGAGGAATTTAACAAAGTCTTTTTCCATTCCATTAGTGTATGTTTCCTTATGTCCCAAGTGAGAATTCCTAATAAATTCCCAAGTGTTTAAAGTGACTAATATATCTTTTTAAAAGATCATGGTAGTCATTATTTCAGTGACTCTTCTCTTATCTTTTAGAACAGCTGATAATTCTAAGAATATATTTCTAACTTTGATAGTATCTGTTATTGTTTCTGATTTCATTTACTCAAGTAAATAAACTAAAGTTGAAATAAAGAAACGACAAAGAAAATGTCAACTCAAGCAAAAAATAGCATTTCTGAAACAGATGGTCCATACACACAAAATAAACAATGGGATATCCTTTTCCTACATCGCTGCCAGCAACTATGTGAACTTCCAGACTTTGCATGAACCCTTGACTTATTGGGCATATGCTTGTAGTAACATGCTAACTAATGTAACTATCACAAACGACCAGAAGTTAACAAGATCTGCCACCTAAAAGTGGTTTCTATAATTCTACCCAGTAGATCACCAGAAGGCTACCTCTTACAAAAGTTGGTTTTGAAGGATATTAGGACTTACACAGACTAGAAGAGACTTAGAATCCAGGAATCAGAAGGTGATAGTTACATGTATCCTATCAGACCATATCTCCAAGATTTTATTCTGGGCACCACAGTTTAAGAATGACTTTGATAACTGGTAAGGCTCCCAGAGAAGGTGATAAGGATGGGAAAGGATCTAGAGTTAATGTAATATGAAAATCATTTGAAGGAAGTGGGGATATATAACCTGGAGAAGAGAAGACTTAGGGAAGTCACGATGCTCTTTTCAAGTATTTGAAGGATAATCACACAGAAGATTTGTTCTATGTGTCCCCAAAGGGCAGGAATGGGAACAACAGGATGATGGTGCAAAAAGGCCAAAAGAGAATCCCAACCCTGCCCAACAATTAGAAACTTCTCTAAAAGTGGAATGGGCTTCCTTGGGATGTAGTGGGTTCCTTCTTACCTGAAGTCTTTAAGCAAAGGTGGGATGGCCACTAGTCAGGTAAATTTTACAGGGAAATTTAAAAAAAAACAGATATGGGCTCTACTACCTGGTCTTTGAGATCTCTTCCATTTCAGAATTCAGGAATTCCAGAATTTCAGAAATTTTGTGATTCTGAAATATGTGTTCTTGGATAACAATGTTGAGTAGAACATGGCTGAAGTAAAAGAAGAAGATTCACAAGGATAGGAGGAACTGATCCTGGAGGAGGAAGATAACAACAATGATGATGATGGTAGAAGTGATAATGACAGTGATGATACTTCAATGGAGCCATGATCTCATCAACAGTGGGTGGTATTCCTTGTAATGATGCTGACAGCAACCTGTCCATGGCTTCTCATCCTATGTGATACTTGGCATGTCCTACCATATATCTAGGTGGATACTTGGGTAGTACTTGGGCTATTCATCTATGACAAATCCTTCCTGATTACCCTGAATGCTCATGCTTCCCTCTGTTGATTATTTCCAATTTATCTTATATATATTTTATTTGTGTATAGTTGTTTGCATGTTGTCTTAGACACCCATTAGACTGTGAGCTCCCTGACAGCAGAACTGCTTCTATTTTGTCTTTCTTTGTATTCCCAGCAATAAGGACAGTACTTGGCATGTAGCGGGTGCTTAACAAATATTTATTCACTGACTAACTCATTTCTGATGAGAAGAGAAATATAATATGAACTTACTCCACTAACCTTTGGATTGCATAATTTTAATTTTTCAGCAATTGTGATATCACACATATAACACCAGTGGGACAATACTAATCTTTAAAAAGATCTGAAAATCATCTGTGTCATATATTATATTCAACAGCTATATAGCGGAATAGATAGAGTGCCAGAACTGAAGTCAGAAAGACTCATCTTCTCATCAGTGTTTGTTGCTGGGAATGAAGAGGGAATGAAAATCTTCAAATAACTTCACAAGCACTTCTAAATCAAGTTAACATATACACATATCCATGCATATGAGGGCATGCACACGTATACAAGTATAAGCATATGGACATATATGCAGACACAGAACTAAGCTTTTTAATCCACCCTTACCATTGAATAATATTTTTAAGTCACCATCCAAAGAAGTTTTTACTTTAAAAATAAGAAAAATGCAAAAAAAGAACTCATTTGCATTTTCTTGTCAATACATGAATAATTATCTGTAATACAAATATAAGGTTTGAAAAACTCTAAAAAAATATTACATTCAGGAATTATTTGGGTCCCAAAAGTCAGGTCAAATTTGTAAAACCACTGTATCAATGAGAATACTGAGGCACAGGCAAATTAGAAGGTACATAAAAAATTAAAAGGTTTGTAATACTCAATTGAGTCAGTGGTAGGACCTTGCTTAGTAACTCAAAAGCTTTAAAGATTTCAGTCTTCAGTCTTCATTAGATGGAAAATCTTATTCAAAGATTTCAGCAGCAGATCAGTAATGTTTCTGTTTTGAGCAGTATGACAGTGGGAGTAGGTGCTTATTACTGAGAGCCGATCAGAGGAGAAATGAGGAAAATGAAATCAGGGATTGGGTATAGTCCAATCCCAGTTGAAATGCATGGCAGACAGCCCCATGAATTAATCTTGGCACTCTGGCACCCTTTCTCAGTCAGATGCTTTTATACTTTACAAAAGTGCCTGGGTGGTTTCTGCTTATGCCCAAGAAATTTAACAGCCATTGAGGTTACTTCATTTTATTATTGCCAAGAATGCTAATTGGGCTTGTTTGCCCACAATGCAACAAATTTTGAGAGCTAGTCTAAGGGCCCCATTACTCCACCTTGGTAATGACTGCACTGCCCTACTTACTGTGTTGTTACAGCCTTCAAAGACAAAGTAAACATTCAGCTGTCTCCAATATCACATCACATCATTTTCTTTTGCCAAAAGAAAGAAAGAAATATATAAATCTCTGCAACTTAAAAAGCTGATGATGAGCATCAAAAGGAACTCGGGTCTATTCCAGTAAAAGTTACTTCGCAAGCTAAACGGAGAGTGAAACTCAATTCCCATTCTCTAAAGAGGATATGGTGTCTTATTTCCCCACATGAAAAACATTCTCCAGAGAAACCACACAAAAAACGACCTAGAGAGAAGAAACAGTAATAATACCATGAAATAAAGTCAAAAATATTCATTTTGTAGGTAAATAAAATGAAGCCTGGATTTTCAGACTGGGAGGGGGAAGATTTTTTTCTTCTACCTTGATCAAGCCCTGATTTAAGAAAAGTATACACTCCTTACATCAGTGCCTCCTGGGCAAAAGCTTGCCTTTCTCTTCCTCAAGATCTTACAGAGAGGGATATGCCCCATAGCTTGGTAGACTTCTTCTAGGTTTTTTAACATTTTGTTGGTATCAATGTAGCACTCGAGCTATCATATTTTATGATTTGATTCCGCACACTCTTTTAAAAATATCTTGTATAATTCATATAAATCCCTCTTAGAAGAAGCATGATACAGTGCATAGAATTCTGAAATCAGGAACATCCAGGTTTCAAACCTGCTTCTAGCTATGTGACAACTTCTCTAAATCTCAGTTTTCTCACCATTAAAGTGGAGATAATGATATTTATACTGCCTACTTACAGGATCATTGTGAGATTCAAATTAGATAAAGTACTTTTGCAAATCTTAAAGCACTATACAATTGTCTATTATTATTATTATTGTTATTATTATTATTATTATTATAAATGATAGTCTCCCTATTCTTCCTTCTTCTCTAAGACATTTAATATGCCATCTCTATTATGGTCTTGCTAAATGCCATGTCATGCCAATACTTTCAATAACTAAACCACTTGGAATGGAGTCAAAAATAGAAATGTAGTGATACTGAATTCCACATCATAGTGGGTTACAGTTTTTGAAGCTACAGTTAGAGACTAAAAACACTCATTTCTTTTTTGCTGAGATTTTTTTAAGCAATAATATGAAAAAAAGTATTTCATATTTAACCTATTCTCAGACCTCCTGGTAAGAGCTTAGAGTCTTAGAAAACCATGAATTGACTCAAATAGTCTTCTGTGCCACCTGAGGAAGAAAAAGAAGGAGAAACAGAGGGTAGGTTGTTCTGTCCTGAAAAGATAGAGGGGTAAAATCCAGCTGATGATTTTCCTTGACCAAAAAACACATTTTCTCATTTCCAGTTTCCACTGAAGAGGTTCTCAGAGACCACTTATTGCTAATGTTTTCACAAGTCAACCTTTAGAAAACTCAGAGTAAAGGAGTCATGTCAATCCTTTTCCACCATCACCCTCTCACTCAAGGATCAAATGGTCCTCCTGGATGACTTAATAAATAAAATTCTGGTTTAATATAAATAGCATCGGGGTAGTCAAATATAATGTGGCACAACAAATTATATTGTAATCACCAAAGCATACAAATATGTGCATATACATATATGTATAAACATACATACACATATATACATGTGTATGTGTATATATACTGTCTGTCATATATGAGGTGCTTAATAAATGCTTCCTGACTTGACTATATGGCATACAATATGAAGCTCATAGATGATTATTTTTTATAAGGAACACAGAATGTACTCTCAGCAGCAGGAGGGCATGGGTAAGACCCCAAACTCCAGTGTGCATGATTTCTGGCAAGCTCAAAGTGGAAGATCATTCTTCCTCTTCCTGATCCCCCTAGGATTTCCTGCAACCTTGGCTTACTTTGTTGACTCTGAGCTAGCAGATCTACCTCAGCATCCTTGTTGGTAACTGAGGTCTTGCTTATTCCACATGGATTTTGAGAATTTAACTATTATCAACGACTGATGATGACATAAAGTGTAAAAATGACAAACATAATGTCACCTTTATTCTCACAGCATTCCTAAGAGGAAGGCAGGCAGAGATTTTAAAATTTAGCCTGTACAGAAAAAGAAACTGAGGTAATCAGTGTCCCCCCCCCCCCCCTTCCCACCAAACCCAGCTTCCAGGCCAGTTCCCAAAGCCATTATTCAGGAAATCAGCTCTTACAGAGAAGGGGCCAGACATCCATACCAACTGCTGACCAAGTGCCCCGAAAGGGCAGGCAAGCTAGCCCAGCTGAAGCAGCAGTGGAGAAAGACATACGCAAACACACACAGGGTAAGTGACATGTGCTGGACAAGTCAAACCACTACCACCGGGTCACCTACCATGTCCCTCACCAAACCTGATGAAGAAAATCATCCCAGGACCCTGAATCCCAAAGCCCCAGAAAGAGCAACACCCCCTAGATCACCAGCCCTGCTTCTATCCCAGCTCCTAAATCCATCATTCAAGGAATCAACCCTACAGAGATGTGACCTGGCGACTGCTTCCGCAGGTGCTGCAACCCTTGCCTTCTACTGAAAACTGGGAAAAGAAAGTTTCTGTCACCAAAGCATTTGGCACTGTCAAATGGTTCAAATTGGTATACTATTGTCTGTGGAAATAACATTAAAGAGGACTCATTAGCATCTGCTTTGCTGCCACAGTCTAGGAACCATGAGGCTTTTTCATTTTTTCTCATAGCTGAAACTCCCTGTATCTGTTGTATTCTTATACCAGAATGTGTTTCTTGAGAGAAGGAACTGTATTGTTTTTATATTTTATTCCTCACTGCTTAGTACAGATTAAATACTTAATAAATGCTTTTTCATTAATTAATTGATTCATTCATTGAAGGATTACTACAAGGTCATATAAATCAGGGCTTGGATACATCAGGTCTGTCTCATAATCAGTATGTTGTCTGTCAAATTTATTTCACAATTTCTAAATTAAATATTCTGTAGTATAAATGTAAATGATCATAACACACATAAATTGCTACTCTATCAAAGTCTGAAGAAATTGAGAAAAATTCTGAGTCTTTGATGTACATTGTGACCCATCTCTCATTATTACTCTCTTTCAAAAAAGAATAGATTTGATTTTGTATAAAATATTAACATCATCCTGTTTCTTTAAAATAATATGTCTTTCTACTGGAATTTAGAATGTAGTAATGGCAAATTTGATTTTATTTCTTTGCTGATGAAAGAAATACCATCTTATGAAATAAGTACTCATTTCCTCCATCAATCTGGGGGGTTGATATGTTCTATAGCTTTCGTGAATGGCTTCACCCATGAATACTTGGGAATAGCTGCAGGCTACTCTAATTAAAATGATGCATGGGTTATCCTTTCTGCACAATTCTGTCTTTTAGAGAAGGTATTTTTCTTGGTGATAAAATTACTTGTACAACAGCTACATGAACTTACGGTATGTGCATATACATAGAAGAAAAGGTCATGCTCTCACAGAGCATATACAGGGCATTCATTCAAGAGTTGCTTCCACTGTGGCTAGGTTAAACAAGAATGCAAGAAGGAAAGATATATTTAAGAATGAGGATCAAGTAAAGATATTATATAACAAATACTGGGGGGGGGTTGTGTGTTAATGGGTCTCAAGAGTTATGTAGTAGAGGGGGTGATCAGTGTAGCCTAAAGAAAAAAAAAGATAAATTCCTTATGGAAGCTACGTTCCTCCAGATATTCTTACTTATGGACAACTTTTTTGCTGAAGGGATCAAGTAGCAGAGTTTTACAGGTCAATGAAAAAAGATCCATGACCATTTCAAAGACAGTGGCTACCAAATACTTTCATAGTTGGGGAGATATACTGAAAGTGTTATAAAAATAAACAAGAAAGAGCTATTTGTTTAAAAATTTTCATAGCACCATTATCTCTAACTAGAAATAAACCCTAAATATCTAACAGTGGGGAAATAGCTAAAAAAAAACCCTGATACATAGACATAATGAACGATGACTTCTACAAAGAAACATGGAAACAATTTTATGAAATACTGCAAAGTTTAAAAAAAAGAATTGAGTATATACATTAACTATGAGAGGACAAGTGAATATGAATGAATGGACAAAGAATCCTCATGAACTGGAGGGTGTGATGGGCAAATCATGATACTTTATGTATTGAAAAATTATTTTAGTGCATTGGTTACTAAGTAAGCTCACTTGTTTGCATTGACGTTCAATGTTAATTTTTTAATAAAACTTTTAACTTATATATTTTAAAAATAAAATTGGTCTAAAATGCATACCAGGAAAAAATGAGTGAAAATTCTAATTACCAGACTAGACTATATTGTACAGTTGGATGAGAAGTTCGCTGAGGTAGTCCATCAGTAAATATGTCCAGGGAAGGCACTTCAAATGTATGATGATCTAGGGCAAAAATGAAAAGTGATAGATATCTTGCATTTGTGAAACTATGGGCTCTTCAAGTTCCCATATTGTACCATGACCCCCAAACATCTTTTAAGCAGTAATATATCCCTAGTGAATACTATATGGTCATGTATAATGGAGTACCATAATCACCAAAGGATCAAAATGAAGGTGACTCAAAGGGCAATGGAGAGGCATATGGTGAATGAAAGTAGACAAGTCTATTTACATTGACGGATGATGTATGTGTAAATGGAGTACATGATATCTTTCAGGAAATATGCAAAGATCAGAAAAGGAGGTGGGCCAGAAATCTGGTGAGAGCAAAGGTTAAAAAATGGACACCCTGAATACTGTATTAGCACCCATGTAAGAAAAAATCCTACAGAAAGCTTTTCATACATTGGGTAGATGCATCAGAGAGGATTTGTGGAAAGACAAAGACAAGAATCACACATGATAAGAAGGTATGGATGGATTGCAACTGCTTCACTGGATGAAATAATGTATCCATTCACATACTGAAGTATATGGTATATACATGCTCATCCATTCCAAGGTGCAAAAAGGTCAGATTAATTTCTTCTGCTCTTATTTCTTAATTTCTTATTTATACTCATATTTGTTTAATTTCTATTGCTCTTATGTTTCATTAACATCCAAATTAAAAGAGTTAGAAAAACTACCTATATATCATGTGATATAAGTTGACTTGGTATATACAGACTTTGTTTTCATCACACTACTATGCTCCAAAGCTGGACCCAACTACAACCATGCCTTACACAGCTTTTGGTTTAAAGAGATACTTAATGCTAAGATGAACTCATCCTAGGATCCCACAACAGCTTATTAGTTGTTCCTGTAGTCTATCAGTTTTATAAGGAACACTCTGATTAGAATAATGTAATTCCTTTATAGGAAAGAGTTCCAGACCTAATAAATAGAGATGAAGGTTATGTGTACTACTGACTTTATATTTGACCATATATGACAACATAGTGCTGATAAGCTGTATGGTGAAATGGAAAGAGAGCTAGACTAGAAGTTAGATTGCCTGGGTTCTAATATTTATTCTATCAGCTGTGTGACCTTTGGCAAGTCACTTAACTGCTCCAGGTCTAAAATTTCCTCAACCATAATAAAAGAAGGTCTCTTATCTGAGTGTGCTCTTTTACAAATGACTAAAATGCTGTTAGGCTACTCTTATCAAGAAGAGGCATTCTAGTTATGGCACCCTACTAAGCAGGGATCAAAATGGTCAGTAGGTGGCCTGGAAAAGCTAGAAACTCAACTGAAGACTACAGCAGAGGTCCAGTAGGTGGCAGCATTAAGTACAGCTCAATGGTGAGAGAAGACAGCAAGGACAGCATTGCCCATGTGTGTGGGGTGGCTACACCACACGTTTTTCCTATGTATTTGACCCCAACATTCAATCTCTGTGCAGGTCCAATCCAGCCACTGGTGGTATATCTTATTAGAGGATATACCTAAAGTTTATGCTTCTTTTTCTTATTGCATTAAATGCTTTTAAAAAAAATTAATTGTACCTTCTGATTGACTAGTAAAAGTAACGTGGTGGAGGCCTTATAAACAATGTTGGGTCTAGTCACACAGGGCACCCTGAAGCTGAGGTAGTTTTTGTGAGGGGAGGCCATGTGCAATAGAAAGCCTCTGAATCTACAGTAATAGTAACTCACATTTATAAAGTACTCTAAGTTTTGCAAAGTGCTTTCCTCACAACAACTCTGTGAGTTATGTATGATAAGTATTACCATCCACATTTTACAGAAGAGAAAACTAAAGTTGAGAAAAGTATAATGTCTTTTCTATGATTATACTCCAGGTAACTGTGTGCAGTGAGATTTGAACCTGGGTCTCTTCATTCCAAGTCCAATTCTCTATCATCAATCAATCAATATTTATTAAGCACCTATTGTGTGCCAAGGATTGTATTAGTCACTGGGAGGCAATTACAAAGAATGAGACTATCCCCACTTACATTTTAATGGAAGAAATGAGTACATATATAAACACATACAATATAAATATAGAGAAAATAAATACACATGAGTAATAATAGTTAAATAACAGGTATTTCAGGACAGAAGGCACTAACATTTGGGGGGAAATCAGGAAAGGATTCACGTAGACAATGGTGCTTTAAATGCATCTTAATGGAAAAGAGGGACTCTATGGGTAGAGTTAAGGGGGCAATGCATTCCAAGCCCATGGACGGTAAGTGTAAAAGCAATGAATTGGAGCATGGAATGTCACATGCAGGGATCAGAAAGAAGTCCAGTTTGGGCTATATCACAGAGTGAGGAAGGGAGAATAACACCCAATGATTCTGGACAATAGGTTGGGGCCACTCTGTTTGGAGATTTAAAAGCTAAGCAAATATCCTAGAGGCAATAGCAATCTACTGGAGTTGATGGAAGAGTACAAAGTAACATGGTCATATTTTCACTTAAGGAAAATTACTTTAGCAGCAACATAAAAGATTGATTGAAGATGTCAGGGACAGGGAAATTAATTTGGAGATCATTCAAATAATCTAGATTAGAGGTGATGAGGGCCTGAATTAAGGTGACAGCAGTAACAGAAAAGGGGTCAGACTCAAGCAATGTTGTGATGGTAGACTTAGTAAGAATTAACAATTAATTGATATGTGATATGCGGGAGAGTAAAGAATCCAGGATAATACTGAAGTTACAAACTAGGGAAACTGGAAAGAGAGTGATGCCTTTCACAGTAACAGCACTCTAAAGGATTTTGCTGCCCCAAAAGGGCTTTTAAAAAAGCTAAAAGAAAGGAGACTATTTAACTTGCACAAGAGAAAGCTGAAAAGAAAACCAGTAACATCTTCACATATGTGATTATTATATATACCTACTACTGGTAATATGTAATTACCCATTTCCACTGGAGGCAAGAAAAAAAAATATGCTGTCTCTCCAATCAAATACCAACCACAGGGCAGCTGGGAGGATATAGAGCCCAAGGTTCATGGAGAAGATTTTGTGGGAAGATTCGGCCTATTGTTTGGGGGAAAATATAGGAAAAGTAATCAAAAAGTAAATAGATAAGGGAGATCTGAATACCTCTGACCTTAACCCCAGTGGCTTTCAGCCATGGAAAATAACAGCTGAACCACTGGAAACAGGGTCAAAGTGTTAGGGTGACCCCAAAAATCAGGATACATGGTTTGACAATTGAAATTTATTCCTTTTGCAAAGCCTCATTTATTTTTAAAAATTTATTATGAACTTAATAAAACAAACATTTTTGTAACAGTAAAATAGACAAAAAGATGATTATACATGAAACTGCAAATCTATTATGTACAACTTGCTATTTCTTTTAAATATATAATAAAGTTATTACGTAACTTTTTTCCTTCCATCTCCCCCACCCTGCCCTAGAGATGGCTACCCTTACACACAAATATGTATATATATATGCAAAATCATTCTATACATACTTCTATTTATCAGTCTTTCTCTGGATGCAGATAGCATCTTTCTTCGTATGTCCTTAATAGTTAATTTTGGTATTATAATAGCCAAAATTACTTAGATGCTCAAGGTTGTTCTTAAAACAATATTGCTATTACTATATACAATGTTCTCTTAGTTCTGCTCATTTCGCTCTTCATTATTTCATGCAAGTCTTTCCATGTTTTTCTAAAATCACGGAGCTCATCATTTCTTAAAGCATAGTAGTATTTCATCATGATTATATACCACACTTTATTCAATTGTTCCCCAAATGATGGGCATCCCTGCAATTTCCAGTTCTTTACCACCAAGAGATGCTAAAAATACTTTAGAACATATATGCTCTTTTCCTTTTTCCCTGATCATCTTTGAAAACAGACTCAGTAGTGGTATTGGTAAAGTGGTATTTAAAAAGTATGCTTACTTTTTTTGAAATTGGGACTACCCCCTAATGGATGTACTATCAACATAATACATACGGTAGCAAGAAGCCCTATGGAAATTGACTTGAATGGATGGTGTTTCGGTCCAATTCAGTTCAGTTCACTTCAGTTCCCTTACAAAGAATCTACTATATTGCCTGAAACTAAGCTCTGGGGGAAAATAGAACCCAACCTCAGGATATTTACATTCTAGGATAAAAGTAAGTAATGGTCAAAAATCCATATTTTTGCCTTTTGGTGACAAACATGCTTAGTATCTGTTTCCCTCCTTTTCTCCCTCTCTTTCCCCTTCGGTATTTCTTATCTCCATCCTATTTTTCCCTTCTTCTTTATTTCTGTCACAATCTTAACCTTTTAGGGGAATTGTGTGTTTTAGCCAAGCAATAAATAACTTTATTAGTCCCCCTCCATGTACATTTTTCTGGGCTGGCAGGAGAATATGGGTGAACATATTTACCTTGTAGCTGTGGTGGGAAATCTGCTCACCTAAAAATATACCATCTAGAAAATAAGTTTTAGCAAGAGTTCCTTGGTGTGAACAGCATGTCTATGGGCAATAAGGATATGCTTCTCCTTCAGGGCTAACTGCCAGAGCTATGTGCACATCTTCTTTCCCATTCATATTTTTTTTTTCCTTTCCTACATTCTTCCACTCTCTCCTTATCTCCAAAAATGCATACTGTGTAACAGTGTTGACTCCTCCAGAGAGTTTGCTGGATATAATCATCAGGATTTTTTGGTTTTCATAGCTCTCTGGTGATTGGAAAAACTCTTAGGATTGTCAATTTCATAAAGTGAATCAAGTGATATACAATAATGAGCTAGCTAGCTATGTGACTTGGGCAAACTATTTCACTGGGGAGGTCCTCATTTTCTTCATCAATAGTGCTGGATTACCTTTAAGGCCTTTCAGGTTTATTACTATATGATTCTATGATTCTTTTTAGAATGAACAAAAAGGGATGTGCTGAAAGAGCAGACAGGCTAAAATGTAAATTTCTCAAAACTGAACAGGTGGGATAAATTCTGTTACAGTGACAGACCTTAGAGATACATCCAGAAACTTTAGGTAATAATAATCTCAGTGGTTTTGGAAGGTCTTAGGGCTTGACTACAAACAAACAAAAATTAATCTATGAATCACATAAATCTGAGAAGAACCTAGCACTAGACAGACTTACTAGTCCTAGGCACAATCCAGAAAAATATATATTACTGACTGTTTTGTCCCCAGTAATTACTTGAGTATATTGTGGAGCAGAAAGAGAGTATGCCTTGCAGTCAAGAAGACCTGGATTCTAGTCCTGCCTGTGGTACATTCTGGCTATTGGACTTTGGGCAACTGTCCCAGGCAACTCTATAAGTACAAATTATTGATATCAGGTGGCACAGAGGAAGGAGCTCCCCAAAAACAAAAAAGTAACTGTCCAATATATATTGTGATTTTAGTCCCATGGACCCCTAGACTGCGGCCTTGGAGTCAGGAAAATCGGGATTCAAGTCCTCCCTCTAACACTAGTCATGTGACCATGGTCAAGTAAGCTCCTCTAACTAAAACTATAGAGAATGGAGGAAGATCTTGCACCATGGAGTCACAGGGCCTTTCCAGTCTTCTTATACCTTACACTTTATTCCCCGTCTTACACTCTGTGATCCAGTGACACTGCCCTCCTTGTTGTTCCTCCATCTCCAGTTCTATGCATTTTCACTAGCACCCCCATGTCTAGCATCCTCTCCACTATTTCTATCTCCTGGCTTCCCTGGCTTCCTCCAAGACTGAGTTAAAATTCCACCTTCTGCAAGGGGTGGGGGAGGCCTTTTCTGCTCTATCTTAAAGCTAAGGTCTTCCCTCTGATATCTCCAATTTATCCTGTATGTATCTTGTTTTGCATAGTTGTTTGCATTTTGTCTCCCCCATGAGAGTGTAAACTTCTCAAGGGCAGGGACTATTTTTGCCTTTCTTTGTATCCTCTGTGCTTATTATAGTGCCTGGCACATAGGAGTCACTTATTAATGCATGCTGACTTGACTTGAAGTCAAATCTTTCCACAATTCCTTCTCCATGTCCCATGGGCTCTATATGCTCCCAGCTAACCTATGATTCCTGCTCTGTCAGTGTTACTGGCCCTACCGGGCATATTCTTGTCCATTCTCTTTTCTTTCAGCTAAATGACTTTTTGCCATTTTGTTTAAGGGCAGCTTGGTATAGTAGATGGAACTCTGGTCTTGTCATCAGAAAAGACCTAGGTTCACCACCTCTGTCATTTACTAGATATGTGACCATGAGCAAGTCACTTCATTTTTTGGAATCTGAGTTTTATCATCTGCAAGAAGATCTTAATAATGTACCATCTACCTCATGTGGTTATTTTGTGGTAACTGCAACTTTAAAGCTCTCTATCAATGTGATTGGCAGACTAAGTGCTAATTAAATGCCAGTGAAAATACTTTATAGATCAGTCTTCCATATTCTAATCCAAGCAGCAAACTTGACTTAGTTGGTCAGTACTAACCAATGATCATGGGTTTCTCCTGGGATACCTAGTATATGGAGAGAAATTTTTAATCATTCAGGTCTACTATCAAAGACACTACAATAACAATTGGCATTGTTTATTTGCAGAAAGACATAGTAATACCTAGTAATACTAGAGTAACAAACACACAAATCCCCTAAACCTCTCTAAATTTTCTAATGCACAAAATATTGTTATTTTTTAGCTTGTTGATAATTAAAAAAAACTTTCAGGAGTTGCAGAACAATTCTTTTGTCAGATAAAACACCCTATAAAAATAGATGCAATGTACAACAAGAATCCCTACAAATGCTTTCACAACTCTGTTTTATAAGGATGAATAAATCTGCAGCATTAGTATGACTGTACATCTCAACTTTACATCCCTGACTGTACATCTCAACCATATAAAACTGCCGAAAGTGTTTGTCTTTCATCTGTAGCCCTTGACTTGGAAAAATTCAGGACAGCTAATTTGCAAGAAATTATCAGGACTCCTGACTCTTGTCTTTGGCTTGATTTAGCCAATATACAATATTTAAAATAACTACAAGGCTCCTGTTAGAAGAAACAGATATGCACCTGAGAGCATTCTATTAAGTTAAATTTCCCCTCTGCTCCCTTGCTCTGAATTCTCTGTAGCTATAATAATACCACCAATAAAAATGATAGCTAGAATTTATATAGATAGCTATAGAATTTATATTTATATAGTATTTTATAGAATTTATATAGTGCCAGATACTATACTAAGCACTTCACAAATACTGTCATATGATCTTCTATAACCCTTTGAGGTAGGTGCTATTAGTACCCCAATTTTACAGATGAGGAAACTGCAGCAAATAACTATTGAGTGACTTGCCCCAAGTTACACAGCTAGTAAGTGTCTAAGTTTGGATTTGAATTCAAGTCTTCCTAACTTCAGGTCTTGTGCTCACCTGCTGTGCCACCTAACTGCCTTAGTCAGTCAGTCAAGAAGCATTTATTAAGTTCCTACTTTGTTCCAGGCACTGTACTAAACACTGGGGCTACAAAGAAAGGTAAAAATAGGTGAAAAACAGTCCCTGCTACAATCTAATGAAGGGAGACAACATGAAAACAACTATAAACAAACAAGATAGATACATGTGTGTATATGTATATACATACAAATATGTATTTTATATATGCATACATACATATGTGTATGAAAATAAAATTGTGTGTAATCTCAGAGGGAAGGCACTAACACTGAGGACTAGAAAAGCCTTCTTGCAGAAAATGGGACTTTAGCTGAGACTTGACAAGCTAGGAGGTGACACTAAGATGAGAATTCCAGGCATGAAGGACAGCCAGTGAAAACACTCAGAGTTGAAAGATGACGTGTCTTGTCCAAGAAACGAGCAAGGAGGCCAGTGTCATTGAATCACAGCATATGTGGAAGGAAGGTGTAAGAAGACTGGGACGGTAAAAGGAAACCAGGTTATGATGGATTTAAGTCTCTTCTCCGATACATACTGACTGTGTGACCCTAGGCAAGTCAGTTAAGCTCTAAGTGTTCTAGGAGACTCTCTAAGACTGAGCTGAAGAGAAAGCGCCAACTTGTACTGGCGGAGTCCTCCCCCACGAGTCCCCTATACCAAAGGCGTCACAGATCCAGGTCATGTACCTATTCCACAAGTATGAGTCGTACTTGACACAATCAGAATCTGAGAGCCTGGCTTCAAGGCCAGCTCTCTACATATTACTTCATTCTGTCTCTCATCAAAACCGTAGGTTACCTAAAATTTAAAATCATATCCAGATACATAATTTTTCATAAACTACAAGGGATATCCAATAAATAAGGTGAATTTTCAGTTTTCATAGATAACCTTCCTAAACTTGAGAAATGTGACAAATAAAGAAATAAAACTACAACAAAAGGAAGAGAAAAAAGGAAGTATTTCCCCACAGTGAAATTCCTGTTGGGGGGGGAACAATAGCCAATGAAAAGCTACATTAGTGGCCCACCAGTCCTTACTACTTCTTCTTCCCTGTCTGCATGCCAGGGCTCAAACTCTACCTACCACATGGCTACAATAGCTATTGTTTCCTCTCAGTCTCCCCCGGTCAGTGACACAAACTCACACTTCCACCCCTTAGCAAGGGAGATCACTGACTATTCTGCCAGCTCTGGTTGTCTGGACAAGTAGGTAGCTGTGAATGGGGAAGGCCAGGGGCCTGATCTAATATTATCTGCAAAAAAAAGAATTTTCAGCCAAGAAAGGCAAGAGAGAGGTTGAGAACAAGCCCAGATGTCGTTAAATATCCCCAAATAATTTTAAAAGTAGCAAACAGCTAAAGGAGAGGCCAACAACAAAAACAGGAGAGATGAAAGAAACTACCAACAAGCTGGCTAAGTGAACACAAATCTCTCCCATTATCACAAAATAGCAAGCAACAGTCCAAAGAGAGTAAGAATGATTACAAACAGAAAAAAATAGGAAAGATTATATCATGGAAAGGGCTGTAGAGATAAACTAATAATAAAACTGGTAACAAAAGAAAAACAAGAAAACAATATAGGAAATATAGTAAATACTACAAAGAAAAGGAAAGCTACTTAGAAATCCCTGTGAAAGGGAAAGCAGACAATAATATATTGTCTAGGACCACTAGAAAATGCAATCAGAGGCAACATGGTGAACTGAGCAAAAGCATAAAGGACATAGGAAGAGATTATCTACATCTAGAGAAGTATGCATAAAATAATTTTACATATATATATACACACACACCTATTTGTGTCTAATGATAACCATCTCTAGGGTGGGGGGGAAAAAGAAATTTACATGATAATTTTGTTGTATATTTGAAAGGAATTACAAGTTATTCATAGTAGATTTGCAGTTTCATATACAATCATCTTTTTTATTGTAATATGTTCTGAAATGTTTGTTTTGTTCCATAAATTAAAAATAAAATTTAAAAAGCATGAGGATGTCGAGACAGCAATTGGTTTTATACTTAAGATGTATTTTACATGTGATCATGGACAAATAAGTTGGCCTTCCTAATTTTTTAAAACTCATTCCACCATATTTACATTGCTATTTATCTAGTACCTACTAGAAACATAACACCAAGCTAGGTACTACCATGGTTAAAATGTACTGGTTTTGGGGAATGAACCAGATAGAAATCTATTTAACTCTTTATCAGAGAGCTCCTTGATTACATATCTCAGAAAGTTATTTTTATTATTTTTGGTTTGAATACAATGGCACAACTTTTGTGTTGCATCTCACATTATAGTTAAAGTTTTGTCTGAGGATTTACGAACCATCCAAATGGTCATTGCCACAAACTTGAAAATGCTATTGTATTCAGCTTCCTGGATGTTATCCAACTTTGTAATGCATTAAGAGGTTTTCTTTTTTATTTAAGACAAAAAACAGGAATGGCAAATCTAATATGTCTATCACAAGTTAGACTGAGTCTATCAGAAAATACCATATTGATTTCACAGAATACTGAACACCAACGCATTGATATCTTGATGACATTGTATGAGAGGGAGGTCTTTAGTGGAGGTCCCTAGAAATCTGTCTTTGATCCTGTGCCATTCAATAGTTTTATCAATGTTTAGGATGAAGATTTAGATATAATTGCCAAATCTACAAATGAATGAATCTGTGAGGGAGAATGAATGCCTCTACAACAGAGTTCACATTCAAATAAATATTGAATTGCTAGATTGATGGGCCAAATGGAAAAAGATTAAATTTAATTAGGATGCATAGTTCTACATTTGGGTTCCCCTTCTACCTACTACCCATCTGACTTCTCTTTCTCAGTCTCCTTTACTGGATTTTCATCTATGTCATGCTCACTAATTATGAGCATCTCCCAAATGCCTGCTGACTGACTGACTCTGTCCTGGGACCTCTGCTCTTTTCTCTCCATATTCTCTCACTTGGTGATCGCGGTAAATCCCATGGATTTAAGTATCACTTCTATGCAAATAATTCTCAGAGCTCTATATCCAACCTTAGCCTCTCTTAGGAGATCCAATTCCATATCACCAACTGTCTACTGGCTATTTCAAATTGTGTGTCCTGTAGGTATCTTAAACTCATCGTGTCCAAAAGAACATTATCTTCTCCCCCAAAGCTAGCCTTCTTCTGAAGTACTCTACTATTGCCAAGGCTACCATTATCCTTCTGGTCATCCTTGGTGTCATATTTGACTCTTTAGTTTTGCTCAGCCCAAATATCCCAATCAGTTACTATATCTCGCAGTTTCTTTTTCAGTCCCTTCTCTCCCATCATACGGCCACCACTCTACTTCATTCCCTCACCACCGCTTGCCTAATAGACTCATAATTCAACTCTCTACTCTAAGAGTCTCCCACTCCGATCTATTCCCCACACAACTGTCCAAAAGATCTTCCTAGAGTGTCAGTTTAACCATGGTATCCCCTTATGCTATCTCCATTGGATTCCTCTTCTCCTTTATCAACTATCAATTCTCCTTTTGGTATTTAAAGCTTTTTACAACCTGACCCCTTCATCTTTTCCATTCTTCTTATATATTACTCTCATGTAGCCAATCTAAGGTCCAGCCATTCTGACCTACTTGGTGTTTCTAATATAACAATGTTCCATCTGCCATCTACATGGAACTGGTTATCTCCTACGTCTGGAATGCTAGACCCATAGCCTCTACCTACAAGAACCTCTAACTTCTATTAAGACTCAGCACAAGTGCCTCTTCCTTCAGAAGGCCTTTCCTAGCTCCTTGAAGGCTGAGGTTTTTTGTTTGTTTGTTTGTTTTGTTTTTTATTTGTATCTCTAGCACTCAGCACCATGCCTGACATACAGTAAAGGCTCAATAATGCTTATTGATTCATTAAATGATTGATTAAAGAGATGTTAATTCTACCAGCCCTGGTCAGAACACAACTATACTATTGTGTCTATCTCTGAGCAAGACATTTTAGGAAATTTATAGACAAGTGGCTGGAGCTTTCCAGAAGAAGGAGACTGGAATAATGGTAGATTTAAAGAACATAGAACTAGGGATGCTTAGCCTTGCATGAAAGGATAATCATATTCAAATATTTGAAGGGCTGTCATGTAGAAGAGGGATTAAATATGTCCTGGTAAGTCCTAGAAGACAGAATTAAAAGCAATAGGTAGTTGTTATAGAAGTCAGTTTGAGCTTAAAAAACTAATAAAAGGAAAGTGTAGGGGAAAACTTTCCAAAATTAGAAACAACCAGAGGTGGAAAGGCTACACTGGGAATTAGCAGATTCTCTTCCTCATCAGAAATTTTCAAACAAAAGCTGAATTGTGAATTCAACTTTGAATTCAGCTTTGAATTTCAATATTTTGTTAAAGATGTTGTGATAGGCAACCTTGATCAGATATAGGTTGAAATAGATGGTCTCTAAAATTCCTTCTAGCTCTAGCTTGTGATCCTATCAACTGATCATGGAATAATGAGCAGAAATTCCAGGATGTGTGCAAAAAAAATTTTTTAAAAGTTTAAAAGAGGAAATAAGGATGGAATTCAGGGCAGAAACCAAAGTTCTCAATGAATAAATAAAAGATAAACAAGAATAAACAATTTGGAATATATGATAGGGAATTTCTTGCCCTGAAAATGCCAAATTTAGAATTCAAAACACAAAGGTGAAAGAAAAATTTACAGAACAGAAGCAAAAGTCAACAAAAAATTTTTATGAGAATGTAAAGATAATCTAAGAATAACAGGTTTTCCAGAAAGTGAAGGCATTCATAAAATAGCAAAAAAAAAACCTCTTCACACAAATAAAATTCAATAAACTCAAAGATCTTCCCTTAATTTTAAATCCAATTACTTTCTAAGTACAAAACGCATTTTAAAGACACTGGGAATTATCTGTACAAATGTGACCTACTGAACAATGGAGAAGCAGATCTTGTATTTATTCCTAAATCAACACTGAGCCTTTCTTTCTTCTGATGTTGTCTACTCTTTGTGAACTTGAACTTGAAAAACAGAAAATAGAGTCTGCACCAGCATAACTGATCAATCAAAAACACTCATTTTATGCTGTATTTATTCCTGCATGATTTCCCCACAAGTTCCAATATAAGTCCTGGGAAGATGGGTCAAGCCACATAGAAACATTTCAGAGCAGAATTTACAAAGAACAGAAAGTCTCAGTAGCAAGAATCAAGCATTTTGTTGGGGATTCTACTAGTCTTTATTTTCAGGAACAAGGGAAGGGCAGAAAGCTTTTTCATGTATGGTAAAGACATTACAGAAAAATCCTTCAAGTACTATTCATTCAAAATGCAAACAGCATCATCACAAAGCTTTCATTCATTGCCTACACGAACAAGAGGCTGGCTGGTAGAAGGGACAGCGAGCTGGATGGAGGCAGAAAAATTTAGGTTTAAACCTCACCTTTGACACTAAGCCATGTAACCAAGGATAAGGCACATAAGCTCTCACGGTCTCAGCTTCCTTACCCATAAAATATTTATAAAGTTAAAGTCACAGGGTCATTGTGAGGCTCAAATGACATAATATGTGTAAGGTGCTTTGCAAATTCTACAGCACTACATACTGTCAGTTCTTGACATATTATTATTATGGCACAGGGCTAGGGCCCACAGTAAAGGGCTATTTTTTATATTCAACTGAGCCAATAGTTTAAAAATTCCCATTGTGTGCATAAGCTATAAAAAAAAAATCATCATTTCTCATAAAAACAGAGGCTCTTGAAGCAGGAAGAGTCCTGAGACTATATAGTATCACAGGCTCTGAGTTTTAATGCAACTTAGTTACCATCCCTTCTCCTAGTAATTAATTCTAGGGAGGTGAAAAAAGTACTGTATTATTATCCTTGATTCAGAAGCCCTGGAGTTGAATCTTGTCTCTCTCATTCATTAGTAATGTGGAATTGGACAAATGCCCTTGCATCTCTGAACTTCAGCTTCTTCATTCGTAAAATGAGCCAGTTGGACTAGATAAACTCTAACATCCCTTCTGGCCCTCATTGTATAATCGCGTCACTCCCTATCTAAAAAAACAAAACAAGTCACCTTCGGTAGCTCCTCATTACCTAGCAAATGAAGATCAGGCTCTTTATCTGACACTCAAGGCCCTTCATAATATGACTCCAACTATATTTTCAGCCTTATCACACTAGCGCCTCACACATACTCTATATTATTGGGTGGTGGTTCTCAAAATGGGGTCCAGTGAGGGTCTCCAAGAATCTTTCAAGGGTACTTGAGGTCAAAACCATTGCCATAATAATACCAAAACATTTTAATTTCTAATATGGTAAATACTGAGATATAACTCACAAAAACAAAAAAGCTCCTCAAAAAACTGTAAGAGTATAAAGGGGTCCTGAGATCAAAAGGTTTGAGAATTGCTGCTCTAGTGAAACTGTATTACCCTTATTAGTTTATCAAACCAGGACTATGTTTTCATTCCCCCAAGTCCTTGTTCACGTTGTTTTTACACACGGAATTCCCCTCTCCCTTTTATCCCTCCAACCATAACTGTTGACATCTTTCTCTCCAACCATATGGCAAGGCCCTGGAGGTTAGTGACTTGTTTCCTTGCCAACTCCCAAAACAACCACAGAATTTTAGAGTTAAAGAATTCAATTTGGTTCAGTTCAATCAAACTCAACAAACTTGTATTAATTGCTTACTATGTACAAGACTGTGGGGATGCAATGAAAAAACAAGAGTAGTCCCAAGAATGCTAGATTTGGAACCAGATGTCCTAGGTTGAAATTGCTACCTGTTTGATGTTGCCACATTTCATTTGAACTCCCTGGACCTCAGCTTTCTCATTTGTAAAATAAGGAAGTTGAACCAGATGCTCTCTGAGGCCCTTTCAAGTTCAAAATCTATGATTCTATGATCCTTTCCAGCTCTAAATCTATAAAGGGGCTTACCTTCTTCGAAGGACCTTAGAGATCAGCTTTTGTCCAGTCCCCCATATGCCAATGAAAAAACTAAGGCCAAAAGGGTTCAACATGTCCCAAATAGGATATATTATCTTGCCCTACAATCTGTTCCTCTTTTGAACTACCCTAGCCTTCCAGTCACCCTTGGCATTATGCCTAGACTGCTCGTTCTCACTTACCTATAGTATGCATCCAATCAAGTGTCAAATCTTGTTTCTTTTTTCTTCTGCTTTATATCATCTCTCCTATCTATCTCCTACTTTCTACTCACAGGTACCACTGTAGTTCAGATCATCATCATCTCTTCCCCGAGCTCTCCTCATTGTTAGCTTTCTCATTGTTCTTCCTACCTCAAGTCTCTCCTCACTGCAATCCATCCTTCACATAGCTGCCAAAGTGATCTTCCTCAAGTACAAGTCTGAGCAGGTCATTCAATAAACTCCACTGGCTCTCTGTTGTAGTTAGAATCAAACATAAAAGCCTTTTTGTGACTTTTAAAGCCCTTCACAACCTGGTCCCAACCCATCTTTCCATCTTGTTGTATGTTACTCCTCTTCCTGTATATAGTAGCCTTGCTGATCTGGAATGTCAAGTGACATTCCTTCTCCCCCCTCCATACTTTTGAGCTGGCTAAGAATTAGCTACTCTAAGCTTAGAACGCAACCCCTCCTCACCTCCAATTCTTAGAAAACCTTGTTTCCTTCAAAATTAGCTCATAGGTCATATTTTTCCTTCCCCTTCCCCTTTCATTTCTGGGGTCCTCCCTACACCAATTTACCATTTTAAAAAAAATATCCCCATCAGCATGGAGAACTCAACACAGATCAGTACCTTTTCTGTAACTGTAGTGCACCATGCACTAAGAGGTTAAGTGAGTTCCTTAGGGTCACATTGCCATGTGTATCAATAGAGACTTAAACCCAGGTTTTTCTGACTCCTTGGTCTGCTTTTTAGTCACTATGCCACATTGCTTCTCATATTTCTTTTGTATGTATTTTCTAAACACTTTTATTTGCACATGTCTTCTACCTTGATAGAAAGTAAGCTCCTTGAGGGCAGGGACTGTTTAATTTTTATCCTTGCATCCCTAAAATCTAGCACAGTGCCTGATGGATGATTGGACCTTAATAAGTGCTTGCTGACTGATTGATGGATTATTTCTAAGTGATTTTCCCAATGTCACACAAGCAAGTTAGTGGCGGAGCTAGGAGCAGAGTCCACATCTCTGAACCCCAGGCCAGTGTTCTTTGTACTATACTTTCTGATCCTCTACGGTGGCAGTACAGAGCTTGGCATAAGGTAGGGACTCACTAAATATTTATCCATTTTCAAAAAGTTCTTCTGCATACTAAATAATACTCTACTGAAGTCCTTCTCCAATGCCCCACTGTGTTCAGGGGCAAACCTGGGATCTGGAAGGCTATGCAAAGTAAGTATGAAGTCTGGCAGATCCCACAAGATTGGAAAGACTTCTAATCACAGCCTAGCGACATTCTACATCCGAGCGAATCAATGCACATGTATTAAGTGCCTACTATATGCCAGTCACTGTGCTAAGCACTGGGGATACAAAGAAAAGAAAGACAGTTCCTTAACTCAAAGAGCTCACAATCCAACAGATGAGGCAACGTGCAAACAATCACATACAGACAAGCTATGTTCAGGATAAACTGGAGATGTCAACGGAGGGAAAGTACTAGAATTAAGGGGATTGGGAAAGGCTTCCTAAAGAACAGAGGCATCAGACATGTGGCCCACAGCAACACTCCTGAGCCCAGCGTGAACTACTCAAATGCAGACCTATCTGATTTTAATGTGTTGATGTGTTAATAAAAAAAAAAGAAATACATACACTTGTGTGGTTTTCTAAGTCAAATAAATATGCAGCCCAAAGGGATCTCACTTATGTACAGTTCAGTGGCTCTTGTTTCTATCTGAGCTTAAACACCACTGCAGCAGAAAGTGGGATTTTAGCTGAGACTTGAAGGAAACCAGGAAAACTAAGGGGCAGCTGTCATTTGAGGATTAGCCATAATTTGGAAAGATGCAAAATAAGGTGAGGGGTTTTTTTCAGCTAAAGCAACTCATGAAACATTTACTGTGGCAAAGAAGGGCTATAATTTGGGCTGGTGGAGAAAGGAAACATATCAATTAAATAAGTGATCCTTAACGAACTGAAGTACTTGAAGAAGTGAGTCAGTAACAGGTCTCTTACTGAATTTGCGAGAAGCAGGGGGATGAGGGGGATGTCTTTGGATCTGGGAGTTCTTTCCAGCCATGCACCAGACACTACAAAGAATACAGGGGTCCCCAGAGTCTCCTGGACCTTTTGTGAAGTAGGGAAGGGAGGGCACTGAGGGAGAGAGGGTGATATTGGTAACTTAGGATCAATTAAGTAAACTAACTTGCTTCATATTGTCAACAGGCTGACTTGACCCCACAAGGAACGTAAAGGAATATTCTCTGGGATTTTCCTTATTGGAAGGAAAATGTTACAAAAGAGTTAACACAGGTAACACTATGATTTTGTTTTTTCCCTCTTAAATACTATTTTATTTTTTCCAATGACATGTAAAGAAAAATATTAACATTCTTTTTATATAAAATTTTGAGTTTCCAATTTTCTCCCTTCTTTCCTTCCTTCCCACTCTCTCCCTCGCCTTCCCCCTCTCTGAGACTGTAAGGAATTTTACATACATTATATATGTGCAATAATGTAAAACATTTTCCATATTAGTCATGTTGGAACACTATGCTTTTCAAAGCACCTAAACAAAGAACTAAAGGAAGATGAGACTAAAATTCAAGCTCAGGAAAGTACGTAAAAATTCATTAAGCATCCAATGCACGTCCAGAACCGTGTCTAGCACCATAGAAGGCCCTCCTAAGAGCGCACAATCCATTTGGGGAGAAACTACTTTCTGTAAAGTAATCCATACGGAATCTTTTCATTAAATGATGTCTCTTTTCATATATATTATTTCATTTTATTAGATTAGGACCTGATACAATGTACTGGACATGTGTAATATAGTTCTCTCCCAAACAAGGCAGCTAGATAGGGGAGTGAGAATAGGACACCAGGGGCCACCTTGTTCTATTGACGTGAAGCCACGCAGAGCAGAAGATGCAAAGTGAAGTGAGCTGAGAGTCCAGTTTCTGCCCTCCATAAATGGCATATACCTAACCTCTCTCATCCTCAGTTTTCTCATTTGTAAAATGAGTGAGGTAGACTGGATGATCTGCTCTAAATATACATTTCTATTATCTACTATCGAAAAAATATCATTCAGGAGACACCGAGACAGAACAACTGGAATACACTAATAAATTCAGTACAGAAGAAAAGTTTAATTGATAGGGGCCAAATGTCAGTATTAACCCTACAGTCAGAATCCTGGCAAACTTTTACTAATAACCTTTTAACTCAATATATTTAATAAACTGTTCTGCTGAACCCTAGGGTTCCAAGAAATGGTAGTAGGATTCTTTGAAAACATTTTAATGTTAATGATATTTTCTTCTCTCAAAATATCTAACATGTACCATAAATTTGGGGCATAAAATAGGCCTAAACTGCTCCATTCGCACCAACATTTTCCCAATTTTACTCCCAACCTCCACTTTATCCAATTACTGAAAACCCTTAGGACCCATAGACAGCATTAATAGATTCTATCAATATACTGCAAATCCCTAAGTGCTCGAAGCCTAAATTGGTTCAGAAATACTGCTTTAATCAATTCTTTCATTTCTGCTTTGTTCATTTCCTCTTTATTCCTTTTAGTTCCAACATTACGATAGAGTTAATATTCAGGAAGCCATCCATTTTTATATGTCTTGTACATACCTAATTATTTATATGCTGTCTCCTCCCATTAGAAAGTGAGCTCCCTGAGGTCAAACACTGTTTTTGCCTTTCTTTGTATCCCCAGTGCTTAGCACTATGCCTGGCACATAGTAAGTGCTTGATAAAAGCTTGTGAAATGACCATGGGCAGAAGCAGTTGCCTATCGAGAACAAGGAAGAGAGTAGAGTGGGTCTAGCACAGGGGTGGGGAACCTATGGCCTCAAAACCACATGTGACCCTCTAAGTCCTCAAGTGCGGCCCTTTGAATCCAACTAGGGTGGCACTTAAGAACTACATGAGGTCTTTGATGATGATCTATTTCTTGCAGGATAAAATCTGAACACTCTCATTTGGCACTCAAGGCCCTACACAATCTCTTGCCAATTTGCTTCTTTAGCCAAACCATTCCAGTAAATCATAGGGTCTAAACTTTTTTGGCATCAAGGACTCCTTTGGAAGCCTGGTGAAGCCTATAAACTCTTTCTCAGGATAATGGTTTTTTAATGCATAAAATAAAATTCATAGGGATACAAAGGAAACCAGTTATGTAGAAATAGTTATCAAAATGCTTAAAAGGAAAAAAAATATTTAAAAGACAAATTCACAGACTCCAAGTTTCTTAACTTGCATTATACCTGCATTTGATTAAAGTTTGACTTAATTCACCATTGCCTGAACATGCCTTATGTTTTTCTACCTTTGTGACTTTCATTCCTGAAATGCTTTCCTCACATTACCCCATTTCTACACATATATGCATATACATGTACATATGTATCTAAGTGTATATATGCATGCATATATAGTCATCCCTTCCACATTGCAACTTTCCCTATTATGATATATCACGGGTAGGCATAATAAATTAAATGGGAATTACTGGGAGTTTTGCCACAGACAACATGCAAAGTCCAGCAGACAACACAGAAAAAGAATTTTTACTTAACATTAACCTACATATAGCCTGTGACCAAACACTTAACCCAAATTTTACAATAAGACATCTTATATATATATCTTATAACACCTCATAAAAGAATAAAGGACAAATTCAGACTTCTTCTCTGGTACAAAGGGAGGGCCAAAAATTTTTATGTGGACTTTCCAGATTTTGGGAGCACCATACTCATAGCCCCCACAATGTGGAAGGGATAACTACACAAACACACAGACATGCATACATATGTAGAAATCTATCTATCTTTACCTCTGTCTCTATCTCCTACTCATTTTCTACAGGTCAAGTCAAGTCTCACCTTTTCTATGATGCCTTCCTGACCAGAAGTGGTTGTTTCTTCTTTTGAATGTCTAGAGTACATAATGTCATTACTGTTACATGTACCACATTTTGTCTTGTATTTTAGTTTTTTTTAAATGAATCTTAATTCTCATATTTGTTTAAAAGCTCCAGAAAGGCAAAGGGTGGGAAACCTGCAGCCTTGAGGCTACATGTGGCCCTCTAGGTCTTCAAGTGCGGCCCTCCGAGTCCAAGTTTTACAGAACAAATCCTTTTATTAAGGGGATTTGTTCTATGAAGTTTGGATTCAGTTAAAGGGACACACTTGAGGGCCACATGTGGCCTGGAGGCCACAGGTTCCCCACTCCTAGGCCAGGCCATGTTTTCTACTGTTTTGTATCACTCATACACCTTGAACACAGGAGAAATGATAAATCATTTACTGAAAGCATAGATTACTTAGAATATCCAACAATCTCATATCTTTATATTTAAATCCCAGGTACTAAAATGCTTATTGTTATACTGAAGATAACAATAATAATAAGAATAATCAATGTTGAAATGTTAGGTTTCTGTTATTTAAGTTTCAGGAAAATAGATCAGGCATACAACTATAATACCTCATGGCCATGTTATTTAACTATATGACATTCTTCAGATGCCCTTGAGCTGCACAAATTCCTATGGGATTAGGAATATCTTTTATAGTTAATCTCTCTGATCCTTTGGGACTCTGGTGCTGAAGTGAGGCAGGCAGAAACCTAAACTGGTATTGAGAAATATTGTTTTTCTAGTTCTGTGTCTACTGGTGAATAGGTAAACTTGAAGCCTAATTTTTCTGAACCCCAATGTCCTTCTCAGTGCATGAGGGATGATAACCCAGCTAACCCTCATTTTATGTAGGAGAGGCATCCCTGAAAATACATATATAAAGACAGTTGTTGAAAAAAAAGATTATAAATGCACTAAGGAATTTGGTTATTTGAGGGAAATCTGGGATTGAAGGCTTCATTTTTACATACTGAATAATCATCACTTTATACTTTGTAAATTCAGATTTGGGGATACTGAGCTTTCCTAAAGCAGGGCACATGTGTACTTAACAAATGAGATCATGTATATATACATGAAGGCACATGCTAATCATTAAAACATTTCTGTCTCTTAAAGAGACAGTTATTGCTGCAAAAATAATAAGGTCCAACATTTATATTCTAATTTGCATACATAATGTTCTTTGACTTCCCTTTTCAGACAGTGTACTGTAAATTACTTTGCTTCACACCTTTTGGTCCAACCAAAATGGCCTTTTCCTCCCCTGTTCCTCACATTTATCATCCCATTTCCCTTCTCCGTAACTTTGCACAGGCTGACTTTTTTTTTTTAATTGCTTTCTGGTGAGGCAATTGGGGTTAAGTGACTTGCCCAGGGTCACACAGCTAGTAAGTGTCAAGTGTTTGGTCTGAGGCTGAATTTGAACTCAGGTCCTCCTGACTTCAGGGCCAGTACTCTATCCACTGCGACACCTAGCTGCCCCCAGAGGCTGACTTTCTTGTTCACAATATACTTTTTCTTCATCTCTACTTCATGGAATTTCTAGTTTCCTTCAAAGCCCAATTCAAATACCACCTCTTGCATGAGTCTTTCCTTAACTGCTAGTGCCTTTCCCCTCAAATCATCTTGTATTTATTTTGTATATGCTTATTGCATACATGTTGTTTTTCCCTATATTTATTTTGTATGTTTATTGTGAACATGTCATCTCTCCCTAGAGGGTGCATGCAGAGGCCATTTCATTTGTGTCTCTATGTTCCTAATGTTGCACATAGTACCTTCTTGTTGCTTGACTGACTGCTTCTAACAAATGCCTGAAGAGATAGTGATTAAATGTATTATTACTCCCATTTTATTGACCAAGAAACTAAGGTCCAGAGAGGTTAAATGATTTGCCCTGGTCCTACTACCAGTAGATGGGATTCAAACTCGGAGTCCTCCTGACTAGGAGTCCAGGGCTCCTTCCACTACATTATGCTGTCTTTATATTATATAATCAAATGAAACTGTATCCTATACAATCATATGTAACTTTCCCAACTAAATCCTTCCAATGTACCCATTTTTTTAAGAAGGAAATCAACCAACTGAGAAGATGTAGTAGGAACATTATTCTAACTCTCCAGATCCTCTACTCCATTCAAGTTAGGCTAGCTTTTCTTTAAAATGTATAAAGACTTACTCACAACTTGGCTGGCTGAGGGGACTAAAGGACATCCATCACTTGCTCATCACCTAAGTAGAAAGCAGCTAGGAGGAGCTCCAGGGGCTTTCAGATGTATGACTGGTGGAATGTGATGGGTAAGTAACTCAGAAAAACTGAGCTTAGCTCAGCTCAATCAAGTCCAGGTGTCTGTCCTCAATGCCTATCCTTGTTGAATATCCTCCTAAGTAAATATTACTATCACTATTAGCTAAGTAAATATTACTATCACTATGTAAAGGTTGACACACAGCTGCAAGATGTGACTTGGAATAATTCAGCTATCCTACCTACCCAGAGCTGCAGAGAAACTGAAGAAGGTTGTCAAAGTCCACCAGGATTTACAGGCCTGGACCTTGAAGATCCGGGACTTAATAAGCAAGACTTAATAGGCTATGGTGGCTTGAATGAGATAATGAGTCTTACTGGTAAAACATATTTTTATCCATTTAAAATGTTTAGGAAGTAGGCAGAGTAGACATGTAAATGGCTTTCCGTGTTAAGTCTGAGGGCATTTCTTTTCTCTTTTTAGTGGAAAAAAAATCAAAATTCAAAAAAAATAAAGTAGTTCATTTAATTATTTGGGAGAAAATTGTTGGTTGTTGGATGACCTAGGAGGATTTCATTTTGTTCTAACATCAAATCCAAACTACCTGGGGAATGGCCTGAGTCACGCCTAGTCCAGAACAGGAGATAAGACTGTTTCAGAGGCTCTCTAAGTAGAAGACTTCAGAGGTCACCTATTCCAAACTCTCACTTAATCCCTTTACAATGTACCTGAGAAAGGGTTATCTGCCTCTACTTGAGCAGTTCACAGGATATTTGCTTTAGAGCTAGAAGAAACCCTAAGCAAGTCAATAAACATTTACTAAGAGCCTATTCCCTATCAGGCACTGTACTAAGCACTGGGGATATAAACAAAGGCAAAAGACAGTCAAGGAGCTCACAGTCTAACAGACCTCAGGGGTCATCTCCCTCAAAACCTTCTTTTTAAAGATGGGAAAACTGAAGCTTAGCTTAAATGACTTGCCCCACATAAAAGACTGGCAGCTCACCACTCTGAAAACCAGCCCATGTTACAGGTTTTTCCACATCTTTGGAGTCCTTGAAAATATTCTATGTAGGAGAGGAGGCAGTGTGGTATAATGAAAAATGCAAAAAACCAGGAAGTCAGTAGACCCAGTGACTTTTCAGATGTGACTAGAGTGTTTTAACTTTTCTAGGCCTCTCAGCTTCTAGTGTTACTGAATAAGAACAACAAATATTCTGTTTCTATATCACTTAATGGTGTGTGTGTGTGTGTAGGTAAATACATGCATTGTGTAAATGCATACATATGTAGGCATGTACATGCATTATATATGTATGTATATATAAATATATGTGCATACACACAGACTGATATGTATATAGATGCATATACTCATGTATATACATAGTATATAAATATGTGTCTGTACACACATATGTATATGTGTATATATCTTGAAAGGGTAAATCCAGCCCCCTCCAAAAACTCTAAACTTATTCCAAGGGAATATGTACTCAGACTGCAGGGATTCTTAATCTTTTTGGTTATGGACCTCTTTGGCAATCTTGTAAAATCCATAGACCTCTTTTTGGAATAAAATTTTTCAATGCATAAAATAAAATATGTAGGATTACAAGGGAAACCAATTACTATGATAGTTACCATAAAAAAAAAAATGTTTATAGACCTCAAGTTAAGAACTCCTGACATAGAAAATACGAGAGGCTAGAGCACTCACTAATACTTAATCCTCAACACAGCTTGAAGGAATGGGAGACAGGTGTGGGGGGCCAAGAACTAGGTGGCAGCCCAGAGCAAGGGTCCAAGCAGGGAAGTTTTGTGCCCTAAAAATAGGCTTAGCTTAGAATGGGTAATTAACACCAGATGTGGTATTCCTAATCAGACCAAGATGTAGTGGGGAAATTCCGGGGATCATTCATCTATGCCAGGCTTGGGTTGGGGAAGTTTCCTTATCAGCACCAGAAACTGGATGAGGGTTTGAGTGGGCTTGAGGCAGTAAGGAAGGAGAGGCTGACGGGCTACTGCAGCTGGCCAAGAATCCTATCCAATCGAGAGCTATGATCATTAACTGCTTGACACAGGGTCAGAATGGGTCAGGAAAGTGGAAAGTGTCATTGCTAATATGTTTTACGGGCATGAGGACCACTTAGCCTAAGTGATCCACATTGGAGTCTTATAATTACTATAGCATCAAACAATATTTCAATATTTCAAATATTTCAAAAATCACTGTTATTACAGATATAAAGACAAAAGTGAGTCAGTCCTGCCCTCTACAATCTTACACTCTGAGGAAACAGACTGCACATACAGATATTTGCAAAACATGTATAAAGCAAATACAAAGTGACCTGCATATGGGGGGGAAGATGCCAGTAGCTTGGCAATCGAGAAGGACCTCATGAAGAAGCTGGCAACTGCCACCCTGAAGTATCTTGAAGGAAACCAAAGATTCTAAAAAGTCCTAAGTGAGGAGAAAGAGAATTCCCAGCATAGGTGAGAGCCATCGTAAAAGAACAATGAGAGATGATGCCATGTCACGTGAAGAACAGTAGTTAGTCATCACGGCTAGACAGACCGTAAGGACCAGGAAGGAGGACAATGGGCAGCAAGACTGGAAAAACAGGTTAGGGCCAGGAAGTAAAGAGCTTTAAATATCAAAAAGAGGAGTCTGTGTTTGAGCCTAACAGTACTAGGTAGCCGCTGGAGTCTTCTGGGCAGAGAGCTTTAAAGATCATTTTGACAGCTGTGTGGAAGACTGATGGACGTGTGAAGAAATTTGAGGCTGACAGAGCAATCAGGAGGTTACTGCAATAGTCTAGGGTGGTTGTCTATGGATCCCTAGGTCATGGCACAATTCCCAAAGGGCATGTGTTAAAGCATTCAGAAGGTGGGAAGATGGGGTTGATTCTCACACTTTCTGTAACAGCCAACCATGGGGCTTGTCACTAACACCACTACACTTAGCATTCACCCACTGCCCCCCAACACACTTGCAATACAATCTTCCAATTTCCCCTTTTCCATCCATGAGTCCTTCAGGACAGCTAAAATGTAACTGCTATCTGGATGCCTGCAACAACAGCTGTGCAGGTATCACTGAGAAAATCTACAAACCCCACCCCCAACAGTATATGAATATAGAATATTATTAAATCATAAGAAATGACAAAAGGGATGACGAGAAAATTCTGTTAAGTTATGAACTGATACAGAGTAAAAGGAGAAGAACCAGAACAATTTATATAATTACAACAACACTGTAAAGAAAAAAAAACTTTGAAAGGCTTAATAACTCTGCACCAAGCAGAGGACCTACAATGAAGCATATTACCTACTTTATGACAAACAGGTAAGAGACTCAGTGAGGAAAATGACATGCTTTTTTTGGACACAGCCATTGTGTGTATTTGTTATGCCTGACTACACTTATTTGTCACAAGGATTTTTGGTTTGTTTTTTTTTTTTAATATATTTTTGGGAGGGTGATTGGAGGGATAAGGGGAGTATCAACTGTGAAGCCCCAAAAAATAAGAAAAGGAAAAAAGAGACATTCTAACGTTTTTAAAAGTGTACGGAGAACAGAAGAAGATTCAGAAGGAAAAATAGACAAGCAAAAGAGTTTTGAAAGTAATGCTGAATTTATTATATACTTTACACAACATAAGTGCTACAGAAAACAAATTCACAGTATTCTTTTGGGATTCTTCTTTTTATGTGGAAATATTCATTTTTGTTGGGTGTTTATTTTATTTAGGATAAAAATATTTTTTTAAAAAAGGAAGTTCCTCTTCCTCATCCAACCCATCCTTGTTCCCCAGATTACCTCGTGACTACTGCAGTCACTCTGGAGTGTGGGCTCTGTGCTCTAAGATGCAGTAAGAGCCCCAACTCCCTTCTGATTTTAGGTGGGAAAGAGTATCTAATGAACTTAAAATATATATGTACCTAATAGTACATGTGTATAATTTATAAATAAATATACATACTTTGGGGGAGAGTGCTCAAAATTTACGAATAAGGGTATTCAGTCAAAAACGTTTGGAGATCACTGGTCTAATGTGATAAGGGTCTTAATGACAGTGAGTGGAAAGAAGGGTACATATGTGGGATGAGGAGACAGAACTCACAATAGCTGGCAAATGACTAGGTATGTATGATGAATGAAAGTGAGGAGTTGAGGATGACACTGATATTGTGAACCTCTGTGACTGTAAGGACACAGGTGCCCTTAAAGGTAAGGCAAGGGTAAAGAAGAAGAAAAGTTCAGAACAAGTCATTTTGGAGAAAAGGTAAGATTCTGTTTTGGATATGCTGAGTCAAGATGTCTAATATAGCCTAAAGCAATGAATCTAATATTGAGAAGTTCAATTTTTTATATATGTTTATGCATGCTTTGCCTGTGATGCCAGGCAAGGTCTACTATCATCCCTCCAAATCATATCATATACATTATTTGTCCACTTAGTCTGAACAGTCCCGACCAGATATTGAGGCCATAAAAAAAATCTGAGCACTGTAGAGAAACTCAGAGATCATACAATCAAACCTCTATTTTACAGATGAGGAAACCAAGGCCCAGAGGCATGTAAACTAGAATATAACAGTACTTATCAGGACACATGAATTGCCAAACCACAAACCATGAAATTTTGCAGTATGACTCAGTTTAGCCTTGTTTAAAAGCAACAACACAAGCCCATAAAATTTTCTACTAGCTTTTCTAACATTTCCCAAATTCCTATGTATCTAATGACAGTGAGCTTGAGAAGCTCACTGTAATTGTTAATCCAACCTATCTTGTTGCCATCTTACTTTAGAAAAGAAAAAAAGTTCACATTAGGAGTACATCCAGAATGTCCAAGCTACTAAACTCTGTTCAGAGGACCTTCAAGTCACAGCCGTTAGAGCTGGGGGAACTTAGATATATCCTCTAGTCTAACTCTCTCATTTTGTGGATGAATGATAAAACAACCGAGGTCTTAGAGAGGTCAAGTGACTTGCTTAATGCTCTCCGGTGGTAAGTAGCAGAGCTGGAATATGAACCCCCAAAATTCCATTGAGTTGTGTGATGTTCCCTTCAACATAGGTGGTTTATTTTCTATTTCTATGGCATTCAGCATCCTAGGACTGGAGAGATGAAAATCCTACTTCCTCAAGGCAATAAGAGTGCCCCTACCTATCACGATATATACATGATCCATATAGAAATATAATTTCTGTAAATGGAAATTGGTATGAGTCTTTACTAAATGTTTTGGAATTAGCATGGAACTCAAATCAAAAACCCACTACTAAAAAAAAAAAAAGCAAAAAATTAAAAAAAAAAACCCACTACTATATCAACATGATACTATTGGTGCAGTGAATGAATAAAAGAGATTATTTCACTGAACTGACCAGTGCTTCACTGACTTAAACTGTCACAACTCATTCTTAATTCTGAAATACATTTAACTATCCATTTTAGTGAGGAGACTACACCCAATCAGTTGCATAATTTCAAAGAAATGATGTCATCCACATGGGGTTTGGCGATATTTAACCTGGGATATTTCATTTTAGGAAGATATTTAATCCTCCTAAGAGCACTTAGAAGAGGACAGTAGCAGATATTTCTGTGTATTTTAAAGGCAGTTATGTGGAAAAGAGATTAGACTCACTCTCCTTGCCCCACAGGGCAATCTGCAAAGAACTCAAAGTGGCAAATTTTTGTTGTTATAAGGTGAAAAACTTCCTAACAATTAGAACTCTCCAAAAGTGACATGGGCTGCCTCTGGAGGTCAGGGGCTTCCTTTCGTTAAAGGTCTTTAGGCACAGCCTAGATGACCCTTTGGGAATGTTTAGAAGAGATTCCTGGTCAGTGGACTAGACGGTCTCTGAGTTTCTTTACAACCCTGAAATTCTTTAAGTTTGGACTTTGTAACCTTACCTCAAAATTATAAATAGCACAAGAAAGTCTGGAACACGCTACTCAGTGAAAGAATTTTTTCCTCTTCTTAGCTTTTTCCTGCTGTACCTGGAGAATAACCAAGGGCATTACCCAGTAGAAAGCCAATAATAACCAAATAGTGGAAAGGGTAGGAAAGAATCTTTAATTCTTTAAAAGATCAACAAAAACACCCTTCTCAGGATTTTTTGAAAATAAGAAATCTCTAAAAAAAATTGGTTTTATTTAGACTGTCAACCAACAAACATTATGAAACCCAAATCTTCAATCACTAGCAAGGTAATTGAAATATCCTTCTAAAAATCTGCTTACCATAGAATACAAAACAGCAGTTTTGACATGAGTTATGATTGCTTTATTCTGCTTTTTCCTTCATCCACTCTTTCTTAAACGCTCAGGTGACTAAGAGTATGCATTTGCAAGATGGTTTAGGTTAGAGATGTGACTTGTGCCCATGGGGCTAAGATCTAGCAAACTAACCCACATAAGATAATTGTTTTTGGAACTGGGGAGAGACATTAGAAATCTTCTAGTCCAACTCTTTGATTTTATACATGAGATTAGGCTCAGAGGGGTTAAGCGACTTTCCCACGTTCACACAGGTAGCAGGGAAGCAGAGCTAAGCTCTGAACCCATTGATGGAAATGGGAAACCCATTTCAAAGAAATGATGTCATCCACATGGGGTTTGGCGATATTTAACCTGGGATATTTCATCTTAGGAAGATATTTAATCCTCCTAAGAGCACTTAGAAGAGGACAGTAGCAGATATTTCTGTGTATTTTAAAGGCAGGTTATGTGGAAAAGAGATTAGACTCACTCTCCTTGCCCCACAGGGCAATCTGCAAAGAACTCAAAGTGGCAAATTTTTGTTGTTATAAGGTGAAAAACTTCCTAACAATTAGAACTCTCCAAAAGTGACACGGGCTGCCTCTGGAGGTCAGGGGCTTTCTTTCGTTAAAAGTCTTTAGGCACAGCCTAGATGACCCTTTGGGAATGTTTAGAAGAGATTCCTGGCTCCTATTCCCAAATTCTTTCTTTTATATTTTGGACCATGACAGAAGCCAGCCCCAACTGAACTAAACTGTATGGAAAGGATTTCTACCACACACTTATTCATTCATTCCACCCCCCAGCACAGTACCATCGAAGCTGTAGGTACTTAATAAATGAGAGTCAGTATGGTTTGGTAGGGTCCTAGGGTCACCTCTAGGTGGCACAGAGGATAGTGGTGCTGGACCCAAAATCAGGAAGATGTTCAAATCTGGCCTCAGATACTTAATAGCTGTGTGGCAAGTCATTAACCCTGTTTGCCTCAGTTCATTCATCTGCAAAATAACCTGGAGAAGGAAATAACAAACCACTCCAGTATCTTTGCCAAGAAAACCCCAAATGTGGTCTTGAAGAAGTAGACATGACTGAAATGACCAAACAAAAAATAGTCATCTCTGCCTCCAAATACTTGTATGACCTTGGGCAAGTTTTTTTTTTAACACTTCTCATTTTCCTTCTCTATAAAATGAAGGGATTAGACAAAGTCAACCTAGATCCCTAGAAGGGAACCACTAAACAGTCTAAAAGTTTGTTTCAAAATACTTTTTTTTTTTAATAGAGATATTCAAATTCTTAAGGAAAGGTAAAACTAAATGAGACTGTTTTCCTTATTGTTTTACACATGAAAAAATGAAACATTTACGAGAAAACCTTGTGGGAGGAGTATTTTACAATATGCACAATAGCTTCTGTTACTTCTTTAAAGTTTATAAATCACTTAACCCACAGAAGTCCAGCAAGGTAGATGGTACAAGTATCATGTTCCCCATTTCATAGATGAAGACACTGAGGCTCAGGGGGGTTCAAAAGACTTCCCCGTCCAGAGTTCCCCAGCTACTAAGACTGAAAGCCAAGCTTCAAGCTCAGATTTCCTGGATCCTACCACTGTCTCTTTCCATTGCCTCCCAATAGTGAATGATGAGTGGAATTAAATTGTCATATAATAAGTGGAAAACATATATCTGGTATATACATGGACAATGAGTCAGGTCCAAGGTTGAACAGAAGGATGAGAGTGGGCTGGACTGTGGGAAATTGTAAAGCTCCTATGCAGCTCCTATCCAGGGGTGGGGAACCTGCAGCCTGGAGGCCACATGTGGAACCTGAGGCAGATGACTTGCCCAGGATCACATGGCTAGTAAGTGTCTGAGGTTAGCTATGAACTCAAGTCCTCCTGACTCTGGGCCCAGAGCTCTATCCACAGCACTATGAGCTGTCTCATAACACTATAAGGCTTACCTACTAATCTGTTGCATCTATACTGGTGGAGAGAGCTTCCGGCACTTACCCAAATTGTAGAGCCTTCATATGATACAATATGTCACTATTATGTTATGAATTTTTGAAGAGAGGGATAAAATATTTGTCATAAAACACAACAGTCTCCAAAGATTGTAAATGAGTATCATTCACAGAACAGGCTGTAACAGGCCTATTACACCTTACTCCTTCACTCTATGTTCCAGCCAAACTGGCCAATTTGCTGTTCCCCATAAAAATCTTTCTAGGTCCCATCTCTTTGCCTTTGTCTAGACCATTCCCTCTGACACTTACTAGATGTGTGACCCTAGGCGAGTCACTTACCCCTGTTTTCCTCAGTTCCTCATTTGTAAAACATGCTGGAGAAGGACATGGTCAATCACTCTTGCATCTTTGCCAAGAAACCCTTCTGCCCCCTGCCCCCTCCAAAAACGGGGTTTACAAAGAGCCAGACACAACTGAAATGACTGAACAACAATAGGCTATTCTCTATGCAAAGGCTACAATCCTTCCTCACCTCCCTAACCTGAAATCCCTGACTCCTTTTACGGCTCAGCTCAGGGACCATCTCCTACAGGAAACCTATCCTGATCCCCCAATTGGCAGCACTTCCCTCAGAAGTTACTTTTTAATCTTCTTTGCATCTTGTTCTTGTATTTAATTTTCTGTGTATATACTGAGTTCTATGTACATATTGTCTACACACTGCCTTCTTATGGGCAAAGGGCACTTTTTTTTGTCTTAAATTACTTACAGGTGTTTAGTGCTTGCCAAATTGAATCAAACATAAAACAAATAAAGCATTATGGAGAATGGAAATAAAAGATGTCCTCAAAGGCACTGGAGATCAAAAAGATGGGCTGGCCACTGGGACGGTAATGGTGAGGAACAATCATGGGAGACTCATGTGCCCCACTTTTCCTCTCAGTCTTAAAAGTAATCAAGGAAGGCCCTCAGCACACTGGGTAGACCCCCTTGCAACTAACTAACCTGGGAAGGTGTGGACAAAAGTTACAAAGAATGAGAACTCTACACTATACAGGGAATAGTCATATCATGAGAAGATGGATTCACTTGGCTATTTGAGTGTACAGGAAATGCAACAGAAAAGGTGAGTCAGTCCTAGTTCTGCAATGATGTCCACTAAGTTTAAAAAAGACAAGGGAAATCTCCAACATGCTGGGTAGTGATCCATAGGAGAACATAATCAAGTCATACAAGAAAAAAAGGGCATGGACAGGGGTGCAATCTGCACTGTTGGAGGGAATACTCATATAGAGCAAACAACAGATTCATTGAAGCATTGAATCATACCTCCTCCAGCTTATAACACAATGCAAGGTACACAAAGTAGAGAGCTTCAGCATCCCTGTATTAATTCAGATTTATGTGTATGTGGTTGGTTTGCCAAATCTACATCCCAACTTTAACTTTTACTTGGTATATATTTACAGGTGTAGATGTTATTTCCCCAGAAATAATGTGAGCTCTTTACGGAAAAGGACTGTTTCACTTTTGTCTTTGTATCCCCAGTGTCAGCCCAGTGCCCAGAATACAATAGGTGCTTAATAAATGCTTCATTATGTTAGCCCATGTTCCTCAAACTGTGATGCAAGGAACTCTGAAGGAAAAGTTTGAGAATCACTGATATGGGCAATGCAATTCAGCAGCAACTACCTGATTGTCAGTTCATAGTTAACCACCTGACAGTTAAAGATCAGAATAACCAGTACCTGTTTCTCAGTTCCCCAGCAGGAAAAATAAATAAATAAAGGTGATTTGTGGAAGACAAGGGATTTCATACTGCTGAATACAAATGGCTGTGCAAAGTACTCTCAACCTGCAGAATGCTTTATGAACATTTTAAATGATTTTTCCTAAGACAGGAAAAACAATGATCAAAGTACTGACCAGATTGCAATTCTGTAAGCAACTGAACTGTGGCGGATTGTTATTGAATTTTTTCAAGTGGCCTCTTCTGCTAATTTTAAAAAGTCTCAAAGTCCTGAACCTCCTCCTCCCGTCCTTCTGATAATGTTATGGAACTTTGGGGGCTGTTGCAAGTTGAGCTTCCCGCAGAACTTCTAAAAGGCTGCCGCTTGAGAGCTCTGAAAATTCTCAAAGGTTATAAAAAATAACTCTTGACTGAGGCAGAGGAGAACTAGCGAGTTACACCAATGTGGGATCTGCTTCGGCTGCACTGTCACGGTCTATAACTGACGCCCTTAGCCTTTTAGGACTCTCTCTAGTCCCCTCTTGGGCGGGTCGGGGTCATAGCCTCTCCATTTCACTTGAAACCCTGAAATCCGGCACCAAAGCCAAGCCGCTGCGGGCGGGCAGAAAAACGCTAATCCCTGGAAGCTGGGGTAAAAGGGGCGGACACGAGCTAAGAAGAGCCAAGTCCACAAGGTTGGAAGTGGCCCCTTCTGGGGCTGGTAATCAGGAACAACAGAGTCCTCCAGGATGCAGGCGCCCTATCATCATCAATCAACGTGACAGGGAAAGGAACTGAACCCAATCATCGGACTGAGACTCCGACCTGCCGGGCTCCGGGATCCCCCAATGGGCAGAAGCTTCCAGCCAGTCCTAACCTAGCAACTGACCGGGAGGCTTCGGCCTCTCACTTGTCGGACATGTGCACTTAAACAAGGGTTCACACCCGTGCAACGTAGGTCCTGAGATGGGATACACACTCGGTCCAGCCACACGAATGTACAGTCAGCCATCAAGCATTCATGAAGCGCTTACTACGTGCCAGGCGCTATGCTAAGTGCTGGGGAAAGGCAAAAATGCAGTCGGTCCCTACTCTCAAAGAGCTCATATCCCAATGGGGAAGAAAACATGCAAGTAACTATAATCATACAAGAGTTATGCACAGTAGATGAAAGGTAGTATCGGAAGGAATGCAGTGGCACAGGCACAAAGAGGTGAGTCTCTGAAACACCGCCCCCTTGATCCCTCCCTCACTAAAGGTGTTCCCTCCACCCCCGCATGCCTGCGCACACTGGGACAGTCTCACGCGAGGCGAAGGCATCCCAGGCGCCCAGGACCTTTGCACGCTGCAATGGGAATGATACCTCGCAGTCTCTTCCCGGGGATGCAATGGGCCAGAGACTTCTTCCCCCACCCCACTGCCCCGTACCAAGCTCTGCGGTTCTTCTCGCCACCTTCCTGCATCCCTCTCCAAGCCCTCCTTTGCATCCGCAGGAAAAATAACCCAGATTTCTGGTTCTTGCATTCTTTTTGTTACCCCCCCTTCCCCTGGGCCCCTCGGTCTCCGGGCGAGAGAAGGAAAAGGCAGAAAGGCATAAGAAGGGAGAGAAGAAAGCGAACCGGAGCCGGGAGTTGCATCCGGCCCCTTTAAAAAGGCAGCTACCCGGCTCGGGAGCTGCCCTGCTGACAACCCCCTCTCAGCGCTTAAGCCCAGGGGAGCAGGGGGTGGGGTCTCGCTCTGCTGCTGCCCCTTACCTTGCATTGCCCTCGCTGTAGGTCGAGAGGTCTGGGTTGGGGGTGTGTGGGACAGGACGAGAGCCTCGGCCCCGGGCTGACACCAGCGCAGCACCGGGGCAGGACTTCCGAGCAGAGAAGAGGAGGAGGAGGAGGAGGACACGGAGGGGGAGGGCCCAGGCTTTGTGTCTGCCTCCAGCCCTCCCTTTACAAGTGCATTGGCGTCCCACAGGAGCTGAGGCTCCAAGCCCCGAGAGGGGATTGGGAGCGGGGGGGGGGGGGGGGGGGTGGAAGACGGGGGGGGAAAAGCGCCGGCGCGGCGCTAGGCCCCCCCCCCCCCACCCCGTCCTCCACACACACACCCCTCATCTCCTTCTCCGCCCCCCTTCCCCTCCTCACAGTCCCCACTAGTCCCTTCCTTGCCGAAGTGGAAAGCCACAGGGAGGAGGAACTGGGATCAGAAAGTTTATCTAATACCAGAGTCAACTTGGCTTCAAAATTCACGTCACGCATTGGCGCCGCCGTTTCTCCCAGAGGGTGGGCTAGACAAGCATTTCAATTCAGTTAGACAAACATTTATTAATGTTTTCAAGGTCCAGTGCTAGCCCTTCTTTGGAACACCCCCCCCCCCCGCCCCTTCCCGTTTTATCATTTGAAAAACTGAACACAAACATGCACATCCTTCTGGCAAACAAACAACCTAGAGAGCTTTCTGGAACTTTAAGGGAAGGTACAGAAAGGGCAAGTTATTCTTGGAACTGCTTCAGATCCCAGTATAGCTCTTGTCAATGTCCTGTCTTTGTTCTGGGTCCACTTTTTGGTTTTTTTTTTTAAGATGCTGCATCCTCTGGGGATAGGGACAGGGTCACGTTTCTCGGATTGTTGTTTCTCTTCGTCATGATTAAGGGATAGATGCTTCTACCCTAGATCTGTTTCCCCAGCAAACCTCAGCCATGCCAGACACACGGTTCGCTGAAAAAGGCAAAGAAAGCTTTAACTTGCTTTCCCAGGCTGTGAGAGAAACCTTTGAAAATTCCATTTTATGGATCGTGGAAATACGAGGAAGTAGTAAGCAATTGGACCAGAACGTTATCAGGAAATAGTAAACACCTTTTGTAATCCAGGGCTGTTCACCGAGATTCAGCTCTGTTTTTCTTGCCCTCAGTGCCTTTTAGGAATTGGAAACATTCTAGTTAGTTACTGTAGGATTCAATATCGCAAAGGTGCGTGAAAAGATAATCTTCCATTCTGAAAGATATATCCTGGAAGTCCACACTAAAGCAGAAAGACAAATTAAAATATATGTGCATATGTATATATATATATTTGTATATATATATATATATATATTTCTCTTACAAGTATATTCTAGATTCCAGCTCTCTAATTAAAAAAAAAAAGATGAAGGTGTCGAAGATGAAAATTTCACTGTAGTTTTCTTCATACATGTTTTCCTCCACTTCTAAAGCCAGCAGGTGATTTTATTCCTCATAACTTGCTCAGCAGCAAAGGCTGTACTTCCGGTTTCCCCCATCCCCCTCACCCCCACTCTCCTTTACGAAAGAGGGAATTGGGCAGAAGGAAGACACTTGTTCAGAAGTGAAAGTTGATAATATCTCACTTTTCCCTCCCCATTTTCGAACAAAGCAAATGCTTAAGAGTAAGGAGAAAGTTCATCTGAAGTAAATGCTGGGATACATAAAACAACCCCCCATCCAAAAAAAACAGAAGGTGAAAAAGTGGCCTCAAGAAGCTTGCACTCTATGGCTTGGGGGTAGGGAGAGGCCTGAGAGGAGGTGGGGGGTTTTGATATATACTTCTAATTGATTCCACTCAACAAAAGAGGGCCTCTGAGGAGGTACTGGTCAAACTTCCAGTGTCTCTAAGTTCAGCCAATTGTAACCAACTCCTATGGTCCTACTTTTTATGAATGGTGGGGGACACCTAGTCTAGGCTAGAGGGTGTGTCTAAGACATCCTCCAGTTAAATCTCATTCCTGATAGCCTCCCCTTCAGTATCCCACAAGCTTCTTCCCATTCATCCCTTACTTGCCTGTTTCATTTAAGGTCACATACAAGGATATATAGAATAAAAGCTTGGATCATCATTATAGGTAGCACTTATGACACTTTAAGGTTTGCAAAGCACTTTACATATAGTATATTTGAACCTCACTGTAGCACTGAGTGTCCCCATTTTTCAGATGAGGAAAATAAGGCACTAAGTGTTATTGTTGTTGAGTTGTATCACACTCTTTGCGAGTCTATTTGGGGTTTTCTTGGCAAAGATATTAGAGTGGTTTGCTATTTCCTTCTCTGGCCATTTTGCAGACGAGGAAACTGAAGCAAACAGAGTTATCAAGATATTAGGAGATGCCCTGTTAGCTTGGCATAACAACAATCCTTTGCACTTACCCTCTGGATAATCTCACCCTCTGGCAAGTTACATAAATATTGTATTACTTTGACCAGCACCAGGTGTTTTCTGAGCTTGGACAAGCACCTGACAAGTGCCCATGTTCCTGTCAGGAAGCCCTCTATGAATCAAACTTGTCCCATTGTCACTGCCACCCCTCATTGTCAGGGCTACAGCTCACTGCACAGCCATTGGTATAAGTATTGAGATTTGACCACACTAATGCAGGAGTGGTCCCTGGCACATGTGTCCAATCTGAGAGAGAGAGAGAAAGAGAGAGAGAGAGAGAGAGAGAGACAGAGAGAGGGAGAGAGAACATTTATACATTAATAACGGGGGGATCATATTCTTTTATTCATTAAATATTTTCAATTAAATATTTTCAGAAAAATATTTCATGCAACAAATATTTTAACTATTATGTGGAGCATCTTTATTCCCATGGAAATGGACTTGAGGGAACTGGATAGAGCAAAATACTGAGATATTTGAAAATATTAATCTTGAAAATTCTGTTTGCCTTACGTCATGTTTTGCTTTTATGACCTCTGACCTCAGTTACCCTGGTGATGGGAATGGCCAAGCAGGTCAGAAGTTGAAAGCCTCCCATGACACTTCCAACAGCTGGTTACCAACTTGGCCAAGAAAGTGTCATTTCTAAAGGAATAAATAGTTTTCCCTTTAAAGTATGCAAGAGAATTTTAAGCAATCTCCAGAGAACTGATATCTCAACAATATTTTTTTTCCTTTTCTACAAAACAGGGAAGTAGGGGTGATTGTATTCATAACAGGGCTCAGAGTAAAGAGAGTGATGATCCATTGCTAGAATTGTATCCCAGTGTGGTACTGGAAAAGGCTATAATGCTTTGCTCATAGTAGGCACTTAATTTTCAGTCTTTCAATTCACTGGTTCCTTCTCTGCTGTCTGCAAACATACCCCTTTCTCCCTCAACCTTAAAAAAAAACAAAACCTTGCTTGACCCTATCATTCCCTCGAGTTCTTCCTTTCATAACCAAGCTCCTAAAAAAAAAGCCAATGACTATCTCTATTTCTTCTCCTCCCACTTCTGAGTATGACACTCAACCAAAGCTACTTTCTCCAGTGTTATCAAGATTCTCAAATCCTAAATCCAGTGGCCTTTCTCAGTTATCATCCTTCTTGACCTCTCTAGCCTCTGACACCGCTTATCACCCCCTCCATCTAGTTTCTTTCTTCCTGCCTTGTTTTTGTGTCTCTATCCTTTCTTGGTTCTCTTTCTTATCTATCTGATTTATTCCTTCTCAGTCTTATTTGCTCCATCATCATCCTGTCCTGCACCCATAACCCTGGCTGTTCCCCAAAGCTCTGTCCCCTCCTCTCTTTTGGAACTTATCAGCTCCCATAGATATCTTATATGCAAATTCCCATCCTCCCCCTCTCTACTTCCAGGTCCACATATCCAGCCCTTGCCTCTCTCCCCACAGTTCCAGTTCTGCATCACCAAGGTGGTGTGGTCCTGTGGAAAAAGCACTAGCTTTGAAGGCAGAGAACTTCAAATTCTGTATCTATTGTATACTACCCATGTTACCTTGGGCAAGTCATCTTATTTCTCTGGGCCTCAGTTTCCTCATTTGTCAAATGAAGGAGTTGGATTAGATGACCCCTAAGGTCCCTTCTGGTTCCTGTAACTGGACATCCCATGTATATAGCAAACCCAACATGTCAAAAGCCAAACTCACTAATCCCCACCCTAACCCCACGCTTCTCCAAACCTCCACATTTTGTTTGAGGTCACCGCTGACCTCTGTCCATACTCTCCTCAAGCTCCAGATCCTGTCATTTGCCAAGTCTTAATTCCTCTTCCGCAGAAACTCCCTCATCTTTTCCTTTTTTACACTCACACGGCCTTTACCTTCAGGTTAGGCCTTAATCACCTCATGTCTAGACTATTGCAATGGCTTCCCAATTGATCTTCCAAAGTCTAGTCTCTTTTCCCTTCAATCCATCCTCTACAGCTGCCAGATTTATATTCCTAAAGTACCATATCACTTTCCTTTTTAAAAATCTTCAGAGGTTCCCTAATGCCACTAAATTAAAATGGAAACTCCTCTAGTGGGCACTTAAAGCCTTCCACAATCGAGCTCATTTCTTTCCAAACTAATTTCACAGAACTTCTCACATACTCTACATTCCATCCAAACTCTCCTAGCTTTCACTTCTATTTCCACTGTCTCCATTATCATCATTTTGTCCCTTTCTTCTTGCGGGGTGCATTGGGAGAAATATTGTTTTATGAATAAAATAAATATGAACCAGGTTTGTTAACTGTAGAATGAACTACAAGTTCTTCATTTCATTCCAGCATTGATCCTTGACCAAAATCATAAAGTTAGTAAGTGATAGAGTAAAAACTGAACCAGTTTTCTTGAATCTAAGTCTACTACTCTTTCTACCATGTCATGTTACAAGGTCAGAGATCTGTACTATCCTGTGGGCAGGTCATGTAACTTTTTAAAAACTCAATTTCAAAGGTGGAGTCAAGATTGAGAGGTTGGCAACTTTGCCTCAGCTTCCCCAAAATCTCTTCAACAATGACCTAGAAAATTCACCAAACTAAATTTTGAGTAGGACAGCCAAGAAAGAGTCACAGTAAATAATATTTTCCAACTTGGAGCTGGAAGATAGGACAGTAGGGTTAGGAAGATAGACAGAAAGGTTTGTGGACTTCAGGGTGGTAGCTGGCCAGGAGCACAGTGTAGCAAAAAAGTATGTGGTGGTGGTAAGCAGCCTAGCCTCCAGGGATGATAAGGGAACTGAATACCTGGAAAGAGATCCCAGAGGACCCCTGTATTAGCACTGGGAGCAGGAATGGGTGCCGTCTAGCAGCTTTGTCACATGTTACCCAGTTCCAAGTCACAGTTCCAGGGTGGAGAGGAATGGTCTCAATGGCAAGGGAGCAGGGGCCCTACTTGTTGTAAAGAGCAGAGCACAGACAAGTAGGGCAGTGAACAGACCTCTTCCTGGATCATGCCATGTTGGAATCACCAAAAACTTACAGGCCCCCAGACTGAGCTGCAAAAGCAGCAGAAAGACATAAAAGGCAGAAGCTTAAGCCAGTCATCTCCCAGAAGTGAGTATAGCCCAACTCTAACATAAAGTCCAAAGTCAAAAAGTAGGTTGGAAAAATGAACAAACAACAACAAAAAAGAACCTGACCATAAAAAGCTACTGTGACAGAGAAGCTCAAGATACAAATTCAAAATATGACAATGACCTGAAAACATCTACAAAGCTTCAAAGAAAAGTGCATATTGGACACAAAACCAATTGCTAAAAGAGCAAAAGATGATTTTAAAAGTCAAATAAGAGCAGTAGAGAAAAATTGGGAAACATAAATGAGAGCTATTTCCACCCGAGAAAATTATGAAAAGAAAATTAATGTTTTGGTAAAAGAGGCACAAAAATGCTGAAGAAAATATCTCCTTAAAAATCAGAATAGGCAAAATGATAAGAAGTAAAAACCTCACTAAATAAAATAACTCCTTAAAACTTAGGGGGAAAAACCCCTCAATTTCTTCATCTGTACGATGAGAATAATAATATCATCACCATTTCCCTTACCTGGATGTTGCAATGAAAGCTCTTTATAAGCCTTAAAGTACTATATAAATGTAATTTATTATGCTATATTGCAAAGGTAGTATGGAATAATGAGAACATATTGCACTTTATGTCTAGAGGACTTGGGTTTGAATTCTATTTCTGACATGTATTAGTATTGTGATTTTGTACAAGTCACTTAACCTTTCTTAGCCTCTGTTTCTCCATTTATATATGGGGATAAAAACACTTGTTGTACCTACCCCACAGAACTATTGTGAGGTTTCAATGTGATGCAGTATATCAAGCACTTTGCAAAATTTAAAGTGCTATGTAAATATCAATTATTATTATTATTAGAATCATTGTTTTAATACCTGTACTGCTAGAGGGAATAATACCTGCATTGATGAAAGCATATTCATAGAAATATGTTTGTTTATATTTAAAGATAGATGACTTTCAAACATACAAATTTAGAGTCATGTAAAATATACCATGTAAGGAGCAACTTCTTTTTTTTTGGTTAGGCAATGGGGTTAAGTGACTTGCCCAGGGTCACAGAGCTAGTAAGTGTTATATGTCTGAGGCCAGATTTGAACTCAGGTCCTCCTGAATCCAGGGCTGGTGCTCTATCCATTGGGCCACCTAGCTGTCTCCTGTAAGCAGCAATTTAAAAAATAACATGAGGTATCATAAAGCACCTTATGATTAAACATATAGTTTATGTAATATATTAAACTACTTAGTATTAATAAGAAGTGTTGGAAGTTAGAATCATAGAATATTAGAGTTGGAGGAGTCCCTGAAGGTCACGTTAGTCCAACTTCCCTTCCATCAAAGGAACCTCCACTATAACATTCCTGAGAAATGACCATTCAATCTCTCCTTAAACAGTCAGAATGATAGGGAGTTTATTACTTAATAAGGTAGCCAATTCATTTGTCAGATAGCTCCTACTACCTGAAAGTTTTCTATCAATTAAACTAAAACCTGCCTTCTGTAACTCCTACCTAGTTCTTTGACACAACCAAGAGAAAGTCAGTGCCCTTCCACAGGTGATTTATCTTCAAATATTTGAAGATCCTCCATAGTCCTCTTTTTTTTAGGTTAAATGATTAATAATGCCTTCAACCATTCCTTATCTAATGTAGTTTCTAGTCCCTTCATTGTTTTGGATATCCCCTGTCTAGAAGTACTCCAGTTTGTTAAGTCCCTTCTTCAAATGTAGTGTCTAGAACTAAACACAATGGTCTAGATATAATCTCTCCAGGGCAGAATATAATGGTACTAAAACTTCCTTTGTTCTTGACATTTTATTTCTATTAATACAGCCTCAGGTTGAATTAATTTTGTTAGTAGTAGCATTATGCACACTCTTGGCTTGTATTGAATCTGGTGATTTGTGAAAGGAAACATTATATTTTTCATACCAACTACAGTCAATTCAGGTCTTCCCCATTCTGTGTGTAATTGACTTTTTAAACCTAAATGTAGCACCTTACATTTACTCCTATTAGATTTTGTATTCTTGGTTTTCAATCAGTTTTCAAGCTTGTTATAACGATTTTGAATCTTGATTCTTTCACTTATCCCTTCCTCCCAGGTTGTTTCATGAAAGGAAATTAGGGTATTGGATAGAACTTTGGGTTTGAAGTTAGGAAGACTTGGCTTCTCAATCCCACTTCAGGCAATAATACCTGAATGACCAAGGACAAAGTCACTGTACCCTCTCTCTCCTTTCTTCCTTTCTTCCTTCTTTTCTTCTTCTCCCTAGTACCTACCACAAAATCAGCACACAGTAAATGCTCAATAAGTGTTGAACTGAGTTGAAATTATTTAAATTTGGCACTCTCAACCTCTCTTCCTATTCAATTATACAATCATTTATACAATAAACGTGTGCTCATCCTGTGTAAAATGAAAGTCAGGCGCAACAGTGGCTCGAGAGCCAGCCTCAAAATTTGAAAGATCTGAGGTTAAACCCCTGACAAATACTAGCAATATGACTGTTCAAATCACTTGAACTTCCAGTGCCCCAGAAAATTCTCTAAAATGGTAAGTTGGAGAATCATTACTGATTTACATTGGTAGAAGTTTTCTCACCAAAAGCTCTCTATGCCAATGTAATAAAAAGGCAGAACAAAAAATTTTGCAACATACCATACTAGTTAGTGTAGGGGCAATATAAAGATAGTTAAGAAAGTCCTTATTCTCATGGAGTTTGAAATCTAGCATGAGAGCTATGATTTAAGGCTTCAGCATTGGTCTGCTGTGCAGATCATTAGCATATTTTTCTGTTTTCTAGCTTGTAGCAATGTAGTGATAAAATAACATACAGAGGGTCGATGAGTATATTCATAATTTCCTATAACTGGAGATGTAGAAGGAAACACTTTGTAAACTGGATGATAGACATTTTAATTCTTTGTTACTTATTTTGAATCCAATTTCAAATAAAAATATATTCTTTCTTTTACATAATTTCATGTGCTTAATTCTGGTCAGAAGCTGAAGAGATCCAGTGTTAAAAAGGAGCTTGTTAGTAGTGGTTTTAATTAGATGACAGGCCTAAACAGGTTCTAGGAACATAAATGTGTCAGTAGGGCAACACATTACTCTCCAGTCCCAAATCTCTACTCCAGATTGCTATAACCAATGGCAATACTTTTCTCAAGCCTCATCTCTGCAGCCTTTGACATTGTCAATCACATTGTTCTCTTTTATATTCTCTTCTCTCTAGGTTTATCATGATACTTCTTTCACCTGTTCTCCTCTCACTTGTCTGATCACTCCTTTTAAGTCTAGTGAATCTCCATCCTGCTCACACCTAGTAATCATGGATTTTCCCCAAGGCTCTGTCCTGGGCCCAATTCTCTTTTTCCTTTATCCTGCTTGGATTGGTGTTCTCCTTCGCTTCTGTGGATTCAATTATCATCCCTATGCTGATGATTCTCAGATCTCCTTGGCCAGGCTTACCCTCTTTCCTGATCGCCAGGCCTGCATCTCTAATTGCTAATTGGATATCTTGACCTGAATGTCAAATAGATGTCTTAAAATCAACATATCCAAACTAAACTCATTACTTTTCCTCCCAAACCTTCCTCCTTTTCTAACTTCCCTATTATTATTGTTATTATTATGTTCTTTCTTTGTAACATCTTATGTATGCCCCTGCCTCTCATCAACATTGCTACTAGCCAGGTACAGAACCTCATCAACTTCTGCCTGAACTATTGTGATAGCTTTCTGGTTGGTCTCCCTGCCTCAAGTCTCTTCTCATTCTAGTCTACCCTCCACTCAACTGTCAAATTGATCTTCCTGAAGCCCACGTCAGACCATGTCACCTCCCCTATTTCTTAAATTGGGTTCCAGTGGTTACCTGTTGCCTCTGGGATCAAAAGTAAACCTGGCCCCTTTCTGCCTTTCCAAGTCTTCTTACACCTCAATATCCTGATTCTGTGAATTTTCTTTCTTTCTTTCTTTGTTTCTTTCTTTTTTTTAGGCAATTGGTTAAGTGACTTGCCCAGGGTCACACAGCTAGTAAGTGTCAAGTGTTTGGTCTGAGGTCACATTTGAACTCAGGTTGTCCTGACTTCAGGGCCCGTGCTCTATCCACTGCGCCACCTAGCTGCCCCAATTCTATGCATTTTCACTGGCTTTCTTCCAGGCCTAGAACACTCTCCTTCCTTATCTCTGCTTCCTGGCTCCCCTTGATTCCTTCTCACTCAACTAAAGTCCTACCTTCCAAGAAGCCTTTCCTAGTCCTCCTTAATCTTAGTGTTTCCCCCTCAGAGAACATGCCCAATTTATCCTATATGTCCTTCTTGTTTGTATATTGTTGTTTATATGTTGTCTCCCTCCATTATACTGTGATCACCTTGAGATCAGGATCTGGGTTTTGTTTTGTTTTTGGCCTTTCTTTGTATTCTCGGTGCCTATCACAGTGTCTGGAACATAGCAGACACTTAGTTAATGCTTGTGGACTGACTGACACTCGAGCAAAAATCTTGCCATTTTAGGGGGTTAATCCAGGGGAGTCATCTGATCAACTCCATGAGCTTACAGGGTGGTGAGCCTTTGCTTGGGAAATTGATTACATCTCCCTGTGGAGGGTATAGACAGTCTATGAATACTTCATTAGCGATGTGATTTAGTCTTTTTTTTGTGAGGCAGTCGGGTTAAGTGACTTGCCCAGGGTCACACAACTAGTAAGTGTCGTGTCAGAGGTCAGATTTGAACTCAGGTCCTCCTGACTCCAAGGCCAGAGCTCTATACACTGCACCACCTAGCTGTCTTGTGATTTAGTCTTTATGGGGATAACATGGGTGGTTCAGAAGGGGCATTTGCAAAGTTGTGCCCCCTTTGCCCATTTCAGACCAGAGAGCCCCAGAATTAAGAGCAGATCAGAATCCTGGAGGGATAACCTTCCCCCAATATCTATCCCAGGAGCCACTAATGGTTACCTTGAGGCAAAGAGCCATGTGCTCTTAACTACTCTTCCCAAGTGGAGAGTTTCTAGACCCTAAATTCCGTTGAAGGAAGTGGGAGATTCTAAATAACACCAGCATTGGAACTGAACCCTTAGCATTGAGGAATACAGAGTAGAGAGAAAGTCTCTATAGCAGCCTCTTGGAGAGAAGAGGTTTGTTCATGTGCCTCCCCCATCCCCTCCAGCTAGAGATCTACAAGGGACTGAAGCCATGACTTCAGCGAACAAAAAACATTGATTTTGCCTTCCTTCCACCTGATAATTATTCTGATGGGAAGGAGGTTGCCTCCCTAGCAACCCCTAGACTTCCTTCTCAGGGAAGTCTTACTCACTGGGACTTAGTACTTCAAGTTTGAATACATATATGGGTCTCTGAAGTGAAACTGAAATTCACAAGAAAGTTCAGGAGCTGTCCTCTAACAACCCCAAGTTTGTTTATCTTCCAAAGGGAGTTCAAACCACAGAGTAGTGCTGTGAGATTGGGCTCTGGGGGAAGTTTGAATTTCTTAGTGAGAGACGTTAATTACCTTGACTGTTTTATGAGCTTTTGGTGTTTTCTCCATTTTTTTATGTGTAGTAAAATAAAGGCTGTCCTGTACCTGATATGCAATGTTACCTTGAGTGCCTATACAGTACCTGGGTACTTCTTTATCCAAATCTATGGAGACCAGAATAAATAAATTATATTTGGAAATTGCTGAGAGGGAACTCTGGGTATAGGCAAAAATAGCCCAAAAAATTTATGATTTTTGGATCCATTCCCAAGAGTGGATCTGGTTAATGTAAACCCAGAGATTTTATCATTCTCCTGTAGAACTGTGGGTTTACTCTTATTCCCATTGATTGGAATGTGCTTTTCCCATTACCTATATATTGCTCTCTTCTATTCTTCCTGACAGAAAATGTAGGGAGGACACAAGAGGGGTGTGTTTGTATATTTGTGTGTGTGTGTGTGTGTGTGTGTGTGTGTGTTGACTGTATATTTACTTGGTTTATCTCACTCATGTGACTCATGTGACCAGGAAGCTACAACCCTGGATCACTTAGCATATAAAATCATCAAATGTTAGAACTAAAAGAAATCTTAGAGATCATCTAGCACAACTTCCTTATTTTGGGTATGAAGACACTGAGGCCCAGAAAGATTCTTTGGCCAACCCAAAGTTACATAGCTAATAACAGACCGAGACAGAACCAGAACCCAAGGTTCTTGACTCTCAGGTCAGAGCTGTTTCCACCATTACACAACTGCAAAGCAGAGAAAATTCACAGGCCAGAGGAGATGACTGAGGCAGTGATGGCAATAAGCAGAGTTTTGAGAGCCTAGTACCAGCCCCCAGTTCTGGTCACATGTTGACAATTACAAAATCCTCTGATCATGTCCAGATGCTAATCTAGCAGGGAACATTGACCGCTGCATTGGAACTGGAGGTATGGGCACATTTGCAGGGGGTTCTTCAAGAAGATGAGGGTGGTCCTGAGTCCTCCTGCCCTGGTTAGCCTCCTTGCAAGAAGGCATTACTCCTGCCCCTCAGGGCAGCAGTCTTTTCTATATATGTGTTTAGAATATTTTTTAAGCTCTGAGCTGTCAACGAGATGTTTTCCTACCCATTAAAAAAAAGTGGAGCCTACTACATTCTTTCCAGTTTCCATGATCTGGACTCCCATTGACCTAAGTTATTTTTCCTGGGCAAATCAGCTTCACTTATCTGAACTTCTGTTTCCTCATCTGTAAAGAGAGGATAATAAATTATCTACTTTCTAAGTCTAGGAGGAAGTCATTGTATAAGATCTTAAATAACTATATAATGCAAGTTAGTCTATTTCTCTAACAAGGAAGTATATAGTGGCCTTCTTTAAATAATGTGATAATTAATGCTGTTGGTGATTGCCATACAATAAATGTCTACACCATACTGCTTAATATTTGAAAAATCTTCCAGGAAGGATTCCAGATTACTTTATTGATTTTTTTTTATATTCAGGGAAACAGAAATAAGGACAGAGTGCCTCAAGACTTCAGAGTGAGTCGATAGCACAGAGCCAAAATTTCAGGGCCTTGAACATATTACTATATTCCCTTTAGTAATATAACCATGCACTGCTCCTAATTAACTAGAAGTTATAGAATGCTGTAATTTACTCTAGGTTTTATTAGGAAGTACCTTCCCCCCGCCTCCTACCCCCAGTCAATGTATTGAGTCTGAAATGAAAGTTAGCTTAATCTCTTGAATGGAGGATGGTAAAAAGATTACTCATATGGTAATAGGTAGATCCCTTCTCCGTTCTGGGCCTCAGTTTTTTTTTTCACCTATAGATTAAAGAATATGGACCAGATTACCTCTAAGGTCCTGTATACTTTTAAGGATCTATGATTCTATATAATGCTGTCAATAGGACATAGCTTCCTCTTCACATATACCAATGTATATAATACATTAACTTACAGTGTAGTAGTGAGAAATCAATGGTGTATCCTTTTTAGTCAAAGGTCAAACAAATAAACTGATCAGCATTACAACAGAGGCACCAAAAATGTGATTCATATTATGATTTCAAAGTAAGAGACTAAAAAAGTATAGACCCAGCACTAAATCGATTACCTCAATATTCCACTGTAACTCAACCCAATGATGCTCTGTTATCAAGAAAAGACGTCCTCCCGGCTGGTACACCAGATGGCATTGCTCTGCAACATTAAAATATGCTATTTCAAAAGAAATGACATCCTTATCAGCTAAAGCACACATAGATTTACTAGATATTTTGACTAACAAAACAAAAGGTGTTATGTCTTATATAGATAAAAATTTGATCTTATTATCCAAACCTGGATACTCCCAGTTTGTCCACATTAATTCATCTGAATTGATTAATTAGATAGGATGGTTTTTCAGGAGGCCTGTCACACTCTATCATTTCTCTGCTATTTCACCTGAGGAATAGTGACATGAAAACAGCAAATTTTGGAGGTATCTTGAAGGTTTTGGGTATAGATATTGTGGCTCAGTGGATAAAGTACTAGGCCTGGAGTCAGGAAGACTCATCTTTCTGAGTTCAAATCTGGCCACAGACACTTAGCAGCTGTGTGACCCTGGGCAAGTCACTCAACCCTGTTTGCCTTAGTTTCCTCATCTATAAAATGAGCCAGAGAAGGAAATGGCAAACCACTCCAGTATCTTTGCCAAAAAAACCCTAAATGGGGTCACTAGGAGTCAGACAGGACAGAAATGATCTGCGACAACACAGTCCACTTATAACCCCTATTGCTTTGTTAAAGTAGAAATTGGAATGAGTTGTAAAGTTTAAATTAAAGATATGAACTGGATCAAGTTATCAGTTCTACATTGCACCTGTGTGTAAAGCCAGCTTCAGTTTTGTATCTCATTCCCTTAGGGCTACTCTCACTTGTTAATTGTTAACCTCACCGAGAGTGATACCTTAACCTAAGGAGTCCCCAAGAGATCTTGAAAGGTTATCTGATAGATATCCAGACTGTTTACTATACCACATCCTACTCTATTGTCATGATTCCAAGATTTTCATTGATATTCACACCTCTTATGCTGTCTCTTTACTATATAATTACTATCAAAAATATCTGTGTGTCTCAAGGCTTCAGGCATGTGAGAGGTTTATTCTTCTCAAGAAAAGCTGGACCCCACTGTCTTAATCCAAAGGAATGACAATGGTACAAATTTCAGGATTTGGAAGAGGCAGGTTGTAGGGGACATTTTGGGACAAGGGGCCCTTTAAATTACATCACAAAGGTACCTGCCCATTTCACTTTTTATATAGTGAACCATAAACAGGACTACTGGCCAATTGAAATTAATTTTGGGGGGGTTAGTGGTACTTTATTTTCTTGTTCACCATGTATCTAGACCATCTCTACTAACCATCCCTTTAAGCTCATAGAATTTATATCTGTAAAGGATTTTGAAGATCATCTAGTCACACCCGCTTCCCTTACTAGAAATCCAAGGCTCAGAGAAATTAAGGGACTTGTCTCAGGTTACTCAGTCAAGATTGAATTTAGATCATCTGATGTGAAATTTAGGGATCTTTCTACTATATAAGGCTGGATCTCAAGCATTTCATCTTTAGTTTTCCAAAGATATCCACTGTCTACCTGAGGTCCATAAGGCATCTTTGGGCATCTTTCTCTTCAAGGATTCCTTGACAATTCAACTTATATTCATTGCCTCACATTTGTTTTATATTTCCTGCCCCAAACCTTAATCATCTTCAGGCCTCTCTACTCTGCCAGAGTCCAGCTAATTTAAAGTCTCAGAACCACAGATTTAGAACTGGGAGACATTAGGACAAGAAGAATTATCTAATAAGTGCTTCAAAGAATAGAATGGAAGATGGAAGGGACCTTAGAGACCCTGAAAGATGATTTATTCCAACCTCCTCTTTCTTAGTGATGGGGAGAGTGGATCTCAAGAAGAAGGAATAAGCATTTATATTTATAGCCTACTATGTGCCAGGCTCAGTGCTAAAGGCTTTTTACAAATATTATCTCATTTGATCATCACAATAACCCTAGGAGGAAGGTGCTGTTATTATTCCCATTTTATAGATGGAGAAACAGAGGCAAGCAGTAGTTAAATGACTTGCCTAGAGTCACATAGCTGTTAAGTATCTGAGGCTGGATTTGAACTCATCTTTCTGACTTCAGGCACAGTGTTCTATCCATTTCACCACCTAGCTGCCTCTTGGTAACAAGTGAGGTGACTTGACTTCTACATTCTTATAGTGGCAATGCCCTCTAAAACTCAATTCTCCTGACTCCTCAACCCCAACCCTCCAAAAAAAAGTTACAGAATTTTAGAAGAGGTCTTAGAGGGTATCCAGTCCACCCATTTTATAGATAAAAAAATTGTTATTGTTCAGTTGTTTTTTAATCATGTCTGACTCCTTATAACGCCATTTGGGATTTTCTTGGCAAAGATACTGGAGCAGTTTGCCATTGCCTTCTGAAGCTCATTTTGCAGATGAGGAAACTGAGGCAAACAGGGTTAAGTGACTTGCCCAGGATCACACAAATAGTAAGTATCTGAAGCCAAATTTGAACTCAAGACAATAAGTCTTCCTGACTCTAGGCTTGACACCCACTGCACCACCTAAATGTCTGCAAACAATGGAAAGTTTCACATAATTGTTAAATTGCCTAACAAAGACAAGGCTTAGGAGAATTTTTAGTGCCTCTTCTTATGAGATTTCTGCCTGTTTGGGTTTTTTATAATGCTCTATGCCGTAGTGTCAAACTCAAATAGAAACTTCCTATATTGTGCAACATGTTTCAGATTTAGTCTGAATTTGTTGTTGAATTGTATCCAATTTTTCATGACCCCATTTAGGGTTTTCTTGGCAAAGATACTGGAGTAGTTTGCTATTTCCTTCTGCAGCTCAGTTTACAGATGAGGAAACTGAAGCAAACAGGGTTAAGTGACTTGCCCAAGGTCACACAGTTAATAATTGTATGAGGCCAGATTTGAACTCGGGAGGATGAGTCTTCCTCATTACAGACCTGGCCCTCTATCTACTTCACCACCTAGCTACCCAAATAAAGAAAAAGATGTACCTAAAAAGTGAAGCAGCTTGCCTAAGTTCAGTATGCTAGTGGTCGAACAGTCTAATCATCTTTCTTGAACAAAAAAAAACTTCCATTGTCAGCTAAACTCAGTGAGCTTAGCATTGTTCTATTAGAATTTTTATAAACTTAAAAAAAAACTTTTAAAAGTATGTTGCAAAGAGAACTTAAAAAAAATACAATATTGTTGAGATTCCAGGCCTTACCTTACCTGGAACCAGTCTTCCACATTGCTTCCAGGTTATGTATAGACTTCTGGCCTTTCCTCCTCCCACTGGGGAACCACCTGGTTTCACCTCATCTTTCCCAGAACCAACTATATCACTTCTTGGCCATTTCCAAACCATATTGCCACCATCATACTTTCTCCTCCCCCTCCAATCCCTTTTTAGATTTCTCTTTAAGTGTGTTCTTCTCCCATTAACTTGTAAGATCCTCGAGGTGGGAGACTGACTTGTTGGTTGTGTGTGTAGATAGGTAGATACGTAAGTAGATAGAAAGATAGATCACTCAATCAATCAATGTATACCCAGTGCTTAGCACAGTACCTGGCATAGAATAAACACTTCATAAATGTTTCACCATTCATTCATTCAGGGTCCTTAAGGCTTACAATCATTCAGCCAACAAAGTGCTTACTATGTTCCAGGGATTATGCTAAACACCAGGGATAAAAAGATAAAAAAAGGAATGAAGTGGCAGAAAATTGGAGTGTGGGAGAGAACCAGAAAGGTGGCTCAAGTGGCTATAATGACCCCAAATTCCATCTCTTAAAAACCTGCAGATCAGGGACCCAAAGTCTACCTAGAAAAAGAAAACCAGCACTGTGTACTATTAGATTGTGAGCTCCTTGAGGGTGGGGAGGGTTTCATTTAATAAAAGTTTATTGACTGACTAACTGTATTCTAACAGCATATCTGAGGATGAGCCATAACCTTATCACTTTGGTTAGATTTCCACATTTTCTAGAAGGAGAGATTACGTGGAGTCCAGATGGAGAATTTGAATAAATGCTTGTGGGATTGGATGGGACTGTGGAGAGGAAACAAAGGGTATAGTTATTATATTTTATATTTAATTATATATAATATATTAAATTTAACCATATATATTATAGTTCTTGTGGTATAATTATTAGCCTAAACTGTGAATGGTGGAATGTGAACTATAACCCACTGACTCCTTGACTAGGGCCATTTCTAGTGTAATAGGGCTTTGAGAACTGACTAGCTAGCATTCTGGGATTTGTAGATCTGAGGGACAAGCATTCCCTCTGTACCTGAGAGTGACTTGGGACTTTCCCAATCTTTGAACCTGCAGGGAAACTTAAATCTAGCATGGGATTTCTTTTCTTTTTCTTTTCTTTTTTTTTTTTTTTGGGCAATTGGGGTTAAATGACTTGCCCAAGGTCACACAGCTAGAACGTGTCAAGTGTTTGGTCTGAGGCCGGATTTGAACTCAGATCCTCCTGACTTCAGGGCCGGTGCTCTATCCACTGCGCCACTTAGCTGCCCCAAGCATGGGATTTCTTAAAGGGACACTCATAGTCTTTGTGAGACAGACCAAGAAGAAGGAGTGAGAAGCATAAGAACTAAGCAGCCCTAGCTGTGGGGAGAAGGTTCCCTTGGCTCTGCCTTGAACTTAACCAGTTGAGCTACAAAGAATCAGGGGCGCAGAGGCAACAACTAGAGGGAGAAGATGAAAAGGAGAAACCAGAAGGAGGGCCTAACTGGGGCCAAGAAAGGAGAGATGAATGGGCCTGCAAGCATCTTACAACGGCGTATTAAGAGTGAAGACTTTAGTTGTACTCACCTCTTCAAAGATTGAGGCAGACCCCGCCACCCAAGTCTGCTCTTTCCCCAAATTCCCCTCCTTGTGCCCGTCTAGTAATAGATACTACAATTGTGACGCAATTAAGTGGATAGAGTGTTGGACTTGGAATCAGAAAGTCCTAGGTTCAGGTTTTGCTTCAGACTTTCATTATCTGGGCAAATCACTTAACCTCTCTGTCTCACTCTCCTCAGCTTCATCTGTAAAATGGGGAAAATAATAGTTCCTACCTCACAAGGTTGTTGTGAGAATCAAATGAGATGATATAGTTAAGAGTGCTTCACAAAACTGAAAGCTCAATATAAATGATAATGATTATTATTATTAATAAAAATAAACTCTGCCCACTTCTTATCAAAATGTTTCCTTTATCCTGATTTTTGACTTAAACATAAAGAAGCTAGGCATTATCTAGAGATACACAAAACTTGAAATTTAGGACAGAGAGCCAAACTTGTCTGAATGTCAGGAATTTCTTTAAGTGGAGACTTTACCTATATGTCTGATAGAAGCTCCTTTAAACAGCAGAGAAAGAAGGCCTCATGGACCATCATATTATTGCTGCTAAGCTAAAAGGCAGCTAGCTGTCGTAACAGGTTATGGCTAATTAATCTCTAGCCTCAAAGGTGAGAAAGGAAAGAAGGCCAGGTAGAAACAGGTGAGGTCTAGGTGAATGGATGAGGCCTAAGTGAAATTCAGTTCTGCCCTTCCAGAAGGGAGGAGAGATCAGAAAAGCATATCACCACTCTTCTGTGTTATACTGGTACTCCCACCAAGTTCCTATTTGTGCCACTATTGTATGAATGTCCTCTTTAGTTGTTTGTATTTTGTTTCCCTAAACTAATACTTAAATTGGCTAGAACTTAGCTAGTAGTGCTATCAGAACACAAAAGATTTTCTTTGACTCATATATATTTGTTCTTCACTATCATAGCAAAGGGTTTGTGATTTCTTCAATGTGGTGAATTCCCTCATCTTCCTTGGGAGATAAGCTTAGGGAGTTGCTTGAAGCCCATGGAGTTTAAAATGATTGTCAGGCTGGGTAAGATCTGAAAACATGTCTTCCACACTTCTAACTACTTTATTGCACTGTTTAACTTTTTTTCTCCGTAATCATAAAGGATATATGTTAGCATCATTGAAGTTTGCTGTGCATGAGATATATTAATTTGTACATTTTGCAGTTTTAACTTTTCCAATTTCATTGAGACTTCTCTAGCAACCTTGCTAATAGAATCATTCTGAACATCTATCTAGTTAGGATCAATTGATTAAGTCCATGGACAATGACTCACTGGAGATATATGGAGTGCTTTGGAGTGGGTGTGGGAAAGTATTTTTTCATTCCTGTGGAGGGTGGGGATAAATGCCAACATTAGAGCAGATTTGTAAGAGGGGTGGGGAAAGACAACTGGGTGCAAAGCCTAGTGACCTCATTCCCTGATCCAATTTCTGCTTCTTCTCCTCTGGATTTCCAAGGGATGAGTCCCCAAGAGTTCAGAGGCATAATTCATAGAAATATATAATATTAGTGATGAAAGATGCCTTGAAACCATCTTCAAGCCTAACCCTTAATTTAGTGCTGGAATTGGAGTGGTGGAGAGACTTCTCCAAGGTCACACAAGTGGTAAGTGGCAGATCCCCTTATCTGCACTTAGTACAGTGCCTGGCACATACTATGCACTTAATAAATGTTTATTGACTGATGAAATCTAGGACTCAGACCAGGTTTTCTGGTTTCAAGTCCAGCTCTTTCCACTCTACTGTAGCTGCCTCTATGGGTTTCATTTTCTTTATAGGTAAAATCAAAGATCTGAACTAAATGATCCTGAAGGTCTTTTCCAGACTCAAAATTCCTATTCTAAACATACTGAGCCTGTGTTTCCCTGTTTCCTGGCTTTACCTCAAACCCCAGTTAGGATGGTTGAACCCAAATCTTTTAGGATCTTGTCTACTGTATAATGTAATGTAAAGAATAGTGATTCTTTGCATTTTAAAAGCATGTTCAGTTAAATTATCTCTCATTCAGAGCAACCCTGTGAATTAGGTTGCAAAGATAGAAAACAAATGAAAACAAACCTTGTAGTGGCCAACTTTTTGGTGGTGAATCCTTCTGTATTTAGGCTGTTCCTCAGATAGGAGATGAAGTTTGTTGCTGGTACTCTACTCCGAGCTGTGACTGTTGTTTTTCAGTCATTTTTCAGTTGTGTCTGACTCTTTGTGACCCCATTTGAGGTTTTCTTGGCAAAGATATTGGAGTGGTTTGCTATTTCCTTCTCCAGCTCATTTTACAGATGAGGAAACTGAGACAAACAGGGTTAAAGGAGTCACCCAGGGTCACACAGCTAGTAGATATTGGAGTCCAGATTTGAACTTGGAAGATGACTCTTCCTGACTTCAGGCCCAGCACTTTATCCACTGGGTCACCTAGCCACCCCTAGAACTGTGACTAGTACGGGGTGAATAGGGTTTTGCCCCAAGAAGCTGGCATAGGGGTTGAGGGTGGGGCATACTTACACTCTACCAACAGAACTTCAGTGACTAGGAGTGACCTCCACATCATAACATAACAGAGTATGACTTTTTTTTTTTAGCATACATGTTGTTTCTATTTGACAGAGGAGAATTCTGAGGGACATGGAGGACAAATGGAGGACTCCAGGCTAGGAAGTAGTAGAATTGGGCTACCGATGCAAACAGTGTTCTCTTCATTACATGATACGGCTTCTCCACAATGCATTGTGGATACATCTATTATGAAATGACAACACTAACATGGGGTGGAGGGATGGGGAGAGAAAACTTGTGAAACTTGTGTTGTGTAACCCATGGTGCAAGCCTTTCTAGGACTCTGGGCTCACATGGATCAGGTCAGATGTTGGAAACTAATCCCCCATAAGAATCAATTTCTCTCTTAGTGCTTTCCACTGGCCTAGAGTTAATTCAAGAAAAATATCCTAATTGAAGCTTACATGTACCTGATGTCTTGTTTTCCTTGAATAGGGGTAATAAGGTCCCTGGCTCTTACATAGGCCCCTCACTGTACAATATAGATACTAGACACATTTTATTTTACTCCAAGGAGAATACATAAGATGCTAAGGAATCATGTCACTCAGATTAAGAAACATAAAGACCTCAGATAGTGCCTCAACTTTTCCCAGAAGGTAAATGAACTAAGTATTATTAGTGGGGCAACCCTTCATCATCCTCTCTTTCCCACAGTTTCCCCAAGATGTTAGTGCCATCCTGAGGTTTAGATTGACTCTAAAAGTCAACTTACTTTGAAGTTTGCTGAGTAAGCACACCCCTTTTCATCACCTGCACTGTCCAAACCTCTGACTTTGCTCTCCAAGTAGGATGCTGTGCAGGAACTACAACAACTGTCCTCTTCTTTCTTCAAGGAGCGTGTTGCATCAGAAAATCTTCACTTTAGAACAGGGAATTATTAACTTTTTTTTGTGTCATGGATCCCTTTGGCATCTAGTGAAGCTTATGGACTCCTTTTCTTAACTGTGTTTTTAAATCATTGGAGGACATGCTAAATTCCCATCAGAGGATAGTGAAAATTAAGATGTAATTTTTTTCCCCATCCAATTTTCACGAACTCTCTGAAAATTATTTATAGACCCCTTCAGGATCTTTGGTCCCTGAGTTAAGAACCCCAACTCTAGAATGTTTGGTACCCAAACCCATGAACTCTCAAATGGGGCCCACACCCATGAGGAAACTCCCAAAGTTGGTACTGCCAAGGACATGAACCTGTTCTTGCTAACAGGCTAAATTCTGAAATCAGATTATCTAGGGAATTCAAACTTCTCTCTCTATATAAGAGGTTGGCTTTCAGGGATAGTGTCCTTGAATTCCTCTCTTAGGCTGTGACTCTCAGGCAAATATCATCTACCTCTGTATGTTTCTGTTGTAAGTTGCCATTACTGTTGCTTTCAAAAGGGACAATATTCTTCAATTGGCCATGTGATCTGATAGCTTAGAATTCAGTAAATGTGAGCTTGCCTTAACCCTAAGGGATAGAAGTCTCAGGCTACAGATTTGGGTTTGCTTATATTTGACCTAACTAGACTGAAAATAGTGGGGAAAATGGATACAGACACCTCCCCCCCCCCATATTGAAACGGCCCTTTCACAGTTGTTCCCTTCCTGGCTCTCTGCCAGACCAAAACCCAATTTGTGGTCTTTCTACAAGACCTTTGGCCAGACAGAAGGCCACATCTTTCTTTCACTTTCTCTCTTTTAGGCCATTGGTGTGTGTGTGGGTATAGACTTTTTTCTTCCCCTCCCCCTTTTCTTTTTGTGTTTGGCCTTGTGACCTCATACCAAACAAATTCATTGTGTCCCCAGGAAAAGTATTAGTTTATAATAGAATTCTATTTTATTTGAATGAATACTTATCTTCTCAATTTGAAAGTCATTTTGGATAGATTTATATGTTTGTATTGAGCTAGAAATTTTCCAGAAAGTTCATGTGTTCATTATTCATTAAATATTAAAAATTGTGTCAATTTTATTGGGTGAGATTCAGTTCATCACAATGCTCTATTAGCCACTTGTTCAAGATCAGGAAAATTGCTGGCTGGGAAAGGGAATAAAATTGAGTTTTGATAGCTCCTTCCAGAGAAATGTTAATAGATTTCCTTTCCTGATGGACTTCTCTGTCCCAAGTGGTAGTTCACTGCAATATGAATCCTGGCCTACAGTGTCCAGGATCAGACCTTATTTCTTCCTCCATCATGGCTCTCTACTTCTCCACTCCCACCAACTCCCAGATTTCTTGGGGGGGGGGTTAAGTAAACCACACTGAAAACCAAAAGAACAGACATGAACTTTGACTCTTTTTCTGTTTTATTTTTCATAAAATTGAATGTGGCAGGAGCAGGAAGATCATGTTGAGTGAAGTACATTGAATCTTAGGGAGGATCGTCAAATATTAGGACTTTGACCTATTTTTAGTTTTATCTTAAAGGGTCTTTTCCTCCACTTCACAGTGACATCCTGTCTTCAGGGCCAGTGTCCTCCTGCTTTCTCTTTGTCTCTTCTTGTTCACAGGAGAAGATTGGATGCCTGTGGTTGACACCTTTGTGTGAATGTGTTTCAATTCCCCTGGTTTTTCAATTCCCTCTCTCAGGGATTCAGTACTGGGTTTTAAGTCTTATCTCTAATTGTGGAATATTAAAGAAATTATGTTCAAGGACAGGAAGGCTTCATATACTCCTCAAATAAAACCACAATCTGCTTACCTCTTCCACCTATAGTCATATTGAGTTATACTGCTCTGGTTGGAGAGAGTAACTTAACTTGTTTTAGATTTAGTTTCCTCATCTGTAAAATGAGAGGGTTGAACAAGATGACCTTTGCAGTCCCTTCCAACCAGCTGGTGCAGCAGATAGAGCACTGGGCCTGGAGTCAGGAAGTTTTTTGTTGTTGTTCAGTTGTTTCAGTCATGTCTGACTCTTTGTGACCTCGTTTGGGATTTTCTTGGCAAAGATACTGGAGTGTTTTGCCATTTCCATCTCTAGTCATTTTATAGATGAGGAAACTGAGGCAAACAGGGTTAAATGACTTGCCCAGAGTCAACCAGCTAGTAAATGATTAAAGAAAAATTCAAACTCAGGGAGATGAGTTTCTTCCTGACTCCACGTCTGGCACTTTATCCACTGTGCTGCCTAGCTGCCCCAGTCAGGAAGTCAGGAAGAAGGGAGCTCAAATCAAACCTCATATAGTTTCTAGCTGCGTGACCTTGGGTAAATCATTTAATCTTTCTGGGAAGCTATAGTAATCTATAGAATCTATAGTAAAGATGCTCCAAAACTTCCGATTTCTTCATTCCTCACTGTTTCAGATCTACCCTTAATGCTGGAATAGAATCGAGCCTGAGATATTGAGACCATCTTGCTTTTTTTTTTATTATTCTCACTATATTTCTACACCTTGGGTTGCTGAAGCTGATGCCCTAACTTGAAATAAATTCATGAAATCTCAAGGAATATCTCTGCTCTATGGTCAGCCTAGAGCATCCATCATTGCGAGAGTCACATCTGTTGTGATCTAATCTCTTCTTCCTTGATGCTTTCCCCACATAGCAGGTTCTCATTTCAAGACTGTTGATACAGATGGTGATGAGTTCATCAAGTTAGAAGCTCAGATTTGAGAAGGGCGTGTGGTACACAGTCATGAGAACAGACTTGCTAGGAATACAAGGGGCAAAGATGTATAGGTGCTGTAGAGATAGTCCTCTAAGTAGGAACATGACTTGTGAACAGCCCACATACCAATGGCCAGGACTTTTTCCTTGATAACCTCTACCTGTAACAATTTGGTGTAGTGAACACAGAGCTGGACGTGGAGTCAGGACACCTGAGTTTAAATTGATAAAATTAAATTTTATCTTGATTCTGATATTTGCTGCTCCATTTAGGACAAAACACTGAAACCTCTCTGGACTTGTGTTTCCACATTGGTAAAATGAGGGGAACTTTAAGGCCCTTCTAGCTCTTTTTTATTTATTCCTTTTTGGTTTTTCAGGGTTTTACCTAATCTGATCTGCCCACAGTCCCCTGGCCATTTTGTTTTGGGAGTCAGAACTGATGTTCACATATGGGGTTCTCAAAGTCTCCCATTATTTCCTCTCTGGGAACTCTAAAAACTCCAGACTTATAGCACAGCACAGTATGTAGGTACTATGTAGTGCATGGAATATGTATGGTATAGTATGTAGACTTGGAGTCATGAGGACTTGATTCAAAGACTAACTTGAAAACTTATAGCTGTGTGACCCCTGGTTAAATTATTTGACCTTTTTATGCTTCAGTTTCTTTATTTGTAAAATGAGGGGGTTAAACTTTATGATCTCTTAGGACACTTCTAGATCTAAATCTATGTTCCTATAATCCTCACCCTCTATTGCCTTAGTCCTTACCCTGAGCCAATCTGAAATCCTGAGCAAAGTCTCTAAGGGACCTTTTCTACTTGTCTACTCAGTGGAAATTTCCTTGTTTAAGCTCCACTCAAAATTGCCAGAACCTTCATGCAATGAAAGGTGTTTGTCTTCATATTCCTCTCATCTGGAGTTGCCAGGGAGCTAGGATCAAATGAGATAATATTTGTAAAGCACTGAGCATAGTGCCTTACACATAGTAGGTGCTTAAATAAATAAATGTTTTGCCCCCCCCCCCAAGTTTCATGGTGGAGATGGGGTGGGGAGGGAGTCAACACCAGCAATGTGTGCTCATGGAAGCTTCTTGTCATTTAAGACTGATAGAAGAAGTGTTCCTGGATGCCCTAGCTGCTTCAAACAAGCTCCAAATGAGGCTTAGGCTTTTTGGTATCAGTCAGGAGTTAAAATTTTGTAGGCACCCTGAGAATATATAGGGACCCTTTATTACTTGGTTTAAAGGGAAAATACATCTAAATTACTTCAGTCTTATTATTATATGTGTGATTTTATGCAAGTGACTATCTCTCTGGGCCTGTTTCCCCATTTGTAAAATGAGGCATTAGACTGTCAGGGGTGGGGAACCTGCGGCCTTGAGGCCACATGTGGCCTTCTAGGTCCTTGAGTGTGGCCTTTTGACCGAGTCCAAGTTTACAGAACAAAATCTTTTATTAAGGGGATTTGTTCTGTGAAGTTTAGATTCAGTCAAAGGGCTGCACTTGAGGACCTAGAGGGCAACATGTGGCCTCAAGACCACAGGTTCCCCACCCCTAGCAGATGAACTCAAAGATTATATCCATCTATAAATCTATAAACTTATTTAGGGGCAAAGTTTAAAGGTTAAGGGTTGCCTGCAAATTTCCAGAGGGCAGAGACCCATATTCTAATGGTTTTAGGTTTCCTATTACAATTCTAAGATAGTGAAAAATTTTATAGTGTCCCCAGGACCTTGGTTCCCTTATCTGATCCTTCCCAAACTAAAAACCAGAAAGCTGTTATTTGACCAGCAGCTGGTTTTGGTCCACTCTGATTCTATCATGTCACAGGCCCTAGGAATTTAAGTTAGAGCCAAAAAGAGCTGATTTATTCATAAACTCTGTATTATCTTTGAGTAGACAGCTCACACATTATCAAATCAAATGAAAAACCATGTAAAATAATTGGATCTAATAAAACTTTTTTTGTTTTTCCTTAGACAATCACGTCATTATTTTTTCATGTTTACCAATAGTTATAACACTTTAAAACACAGAAATACAAGTATCTAAGTTCATAAGGTTATCAGAAAACAGAGAAATGCATGCTCTCAGTTCTGTTAAAGATCTAACTAACACAGGCAATTGGGACAGCTCTGCATACAAGTTGTATGTAGTACTTTACAACAAATTGCAAAACAAACATGGAGAAAGACAAACAGGTAATAATACTTATACAGGAATAACAAAATTAGCTGAACTCAGTTAAAAAGGTAACAAATTTTTTTTTTCCTGTGGCTTCCCCATTTGTACATTTCAAAACCATGTGAAAGGAAAAAAATCACACAACCTATTGTAGAATAAAACCTCTTTATAGTCCCAGAGTCTGTACATGAATAAGAACAGGATGGGCATTTTCCAATTGCACACTTCCGTCTACACATTCTTTGCGGTAGCAGGAAGCATCACGACACCTTTTGTAACTTAACAGACCAAACTCAGAAAATGTTACGACTTGACTCTGAACTGAATGCAAAACATATCTCAGCTCTGCTTTTATTTCTGTGTTCCCTGGATTGTGGTATCAGACCAGGAACACCCAAAGCTAGGCACGCTCACAGTTGCTGGATTATACTGAGAATGAAGCAAGGTTAACCCTAAAAAAGTATGGGGAGGGAGAGAAGGGCCAGTTTTTCAGAACAACTTCTAGGATATCAAATGTATTCTTCTCATACTTCCTTTTGTACTGATTCAATCTGTAATCTTGTTCCAATCACCAGAGCGTGTTCCATTGGCATAACAAAAACAAAAAGAGGACTTACATTGACCCTTAAACATCTGAACACATACTTAGTTGGGTTGTGAGCCCTAAGTACATTTAGAAGTCACAGTGTTATCCCAATGGTGTTGGACCCTTGCTAACACTCACAGAACAATATGGATCAAAATTCTTTGTTTCTTCCTTCCTTTCTCTCTTTCTTTCTTTCTTTCTTTCTTTCTTTCTTTCTTTCTTTCTTTCTTTCTTTCTTTCTTTCTTTCTTTCTTTCTT